>NW_006945482.1:0-10666 GCF_000164805.1 Carlito syrichta | reverse complement strand
TTATTCTTCCTTAGCGAGGGTCCATGTAGTGTCCTGTATATGAGGACTCCATTCCCCAGAATCCTGTGTTGAAACCCTGATTCTTGTTTAGCCCTTAGCAAGATGGCATGTAGATATAGTGACTGTGGAACCGTGTAAAACAGGTTTCTTATTTCTCCTTTGGAAGAGATCATGTAGATTTTGTATATGAGGACTGCTATTATCTATATTGCAGCTTCTAAACCCTGATTCTTGTTTAGCCCACAGCAGATGGCCTGTTGATTTTTAGGACTGAGGACTGCTATTACCCCGATTCTTTTTCTTCCTTGGCAAGGGGCCATGTAGTTTCCTGTATATTAGGGCTCAAAATACATAGATCCTGCTTCGAATCTCTGATTCTTATTTAGCCCTTTCCAAGATGCCCTGTAAATTTTTGGGGTTGAGGACTCGTGTAACCCAGATTCCTTATTCTTTCTTAGCAAAAAGTCATGTAGTTGCCTGTATATAAGAACTCCATTTCTCCAGATTCATGCTTAAAACACCCTGATTCGTGTTTAGTCCTTAACAAGACAACTTGAAGCTTTTTTCTGATTGAGAACACGAGTTACGCAGATTCCTTATTCTTACTTAGCAATAAGCAGTGAAGTTTCCTGTATGTGAGGACTCCCATTACCCAGATTCCTACTTCAAAACCTGATTCGTGGTTACCTCTTAGTAAGACGCCCTTTAGTTTTTGGGATTGAGGACTCATGTAACCAAGATTCCTTATTCTTCCTTAGCAATATGCCGTGTATTTTCCTGTATATGACAACTCCCATTACCCAGCTTTCTGCTTCACTCTGCAGATGCCGAGAGAGTTCCTGTTTACCTAGAATTCCAGTTGTTTGGATATCAAGAGAAAGACTTCCATAATGTTCTTTGGGAACTGGAAATCCAAGATTGCTGGATCACCTTTAAGAATAATGTCCCACATATGTAGGAACTCCGAAAGTCAGGTTCCGAATATCAACCAGATATTCCAGCAGTAGTTTCAGAATTAGGAGGAAAACATGAAGCCCAAAATCACATTATAGAATGAGGAGATGATTCCTTGGGTTGTGGAATCTGGCCTTCCACCCTCCTGCAAAACAAGCGGAGTAGAGGACCAGATTCTCTGTTACAACTAACAAGAGGAGCAGCACGTTCCTGGGGATCGGTAATGTCAAATTTGTGGTATGGATATAGGAATTAGCTCTGAAAAATGTGAGGAACAGGACTCCCAAATTCCTGATTAGCATTCAGAAATATCCTGTAGACTTCTAGGTTTGAGAACTACCTGAAACCAGGGAAATATTAGCAACTGCTCAGATGTTTGCTGGTCACATGGAAACTGATTTTCCTTGTTCCACATTGGTAACATAAGTAGAATCTTTCTGGAGACATAGTGTCCGAGATTCCTGCTTTGTTTTCAGCAAAATGACCAAATGTTTCCTGGTCCTCCGGAAGTCCAGACTCTTGATTCCCAATGGAAAGTATCCCGAATTTTCCTGGAGACTCAGAAGCCAAGAACCTGATGCCCTCCCAAAAATACCTTCTAAAAATGGTGCAACATCTAAATCCAAGTTCCTAATTCCGAATAACTGAACTACCAGATGTTTCTGGTTTACGACTTAACCCTGAACTCAGGGTTCACATTCAAAAGAATCGAGATGATAACTAGTGTCCTGGAATTTGGTGTTAGAGGATCCAGAATCTAAATGGACTTGTAGTGCCATAGTACCCTTTAAACTATCAAGAGGACCAGAATGTTGCTAGTCTTCTGGAATGACTGATTCATAATGTACAAATAGGAAATAGTTCAGAAAAATGTGGGGACGTCGAAACTCAGAGTTAGGGAGACGTTAGCAAGACATCCTGTACTTTTTTGAAATTGAGGACTCGTTTAAACTCAATTCGTTATTTTTCCTTACATAGAGCCCGTGTAGTTTCCTGCACATGAGGACTCCCATTTCCCAGATTCCTGCTTCGAATTCCTGATTCTTGTTTAGACCTTACCAAGTTGCCCAGTAGATTTTTGGCATTGAGGACACGGGAAAACCAGATTCCTCATTCTTTCTTAACAAGAGACTGTGAAGTTTTCTGTGTATGAAGACTCCCATTACCCAGATTCCTGCTATGGAAACCTGATTCTTTTTTAGCTCTTAGAAAGACGCCCTGTAGATATTTAGGATTGAGCATATATTAACCCAGATTCCTTATTCATCCTTAGCAAGAGATTGTGTATTTTTCTGTATAAGAGGACTCCCATTCCGAATTCGTGTGTCAAATCCCTGATACATTTTTATCCTTTAGTAGACTACCTGTAGTTTTTATGGGATGTGAAGACTCGTGTACCCAGATTCCTTATTCTTCTGCAGCAAGAGGCCGTGTAGGTTCCTGTATATGAGGACTCCCATAACTCAGATTCCTGCTTCATACTCAGCAATTCGCTCAATATTTCCTTATGAACATAGAATTCCAGTTGTTTGGATATCAATAAGAAGACTCGCATATGATACCTGGGAGCTGTAATCCAACTTCCCACGGTCCCCTTAACAAGACATCATAAAAATGTGGAATATTGTAAACCCTATATCCCAATTGCCACTAGCCCGACCTCAAGAAAGTTCTGTATTTTGAGGCCACTAGAAGCGAAGGATTTAGTAGCAAAATGCCAATTGATTCCTGGGGAACTGGATTATGGCCGAAGATGTTCATAAGATTGAAACAGAATTGTAGGTCCAGATCCTCGATTAAAATTATCAAGAGGACCGTAAACATCTTGTGAATCTGTAATGAGAGATTTTAGGTATGCATGCAGCAAGTAGTTCTGAAAAATGTAGGGACCTACAAGCCCAGACTCCTCATTAAACATTATCAAGAACCCTTATAGATTTTGGCGATTGAGAACTCCCTGAACCCGGATTCCCTTCTCGTTCTCAGCAAGATGCCCTGATTTTCCCTGGCATCTTCATTTCAAAATTCTGTATAAATATAGACAAATGCCCAGCTGTTTTCCAGAGAGGTGGAATCCATGATTTTTGGCTACCTATAAAAATATGTACAACATACTCAGCAACCTCAAAACTCCAGGCCCATATCAAGTAGATGCCCAAATGGAAGTTCTAGGATTACACAGTACATCTTAATTCAAGAGTTACATACAAATATGGCGAGATGATTCTTTCAGTCCAGGAATCTGGCTTTAGTTGTCCCGAGGGAGCCAACAGAATTTAAGGGATAGATTCTTGGTTGCAACAATCAAGAAGGTCAGAAGGTGACTGGGAATCTATAATGACACTTGTCATTAGCAAGTGCCAAGTAGCTCTGAAGAATTTGGAGAACTAGAAGACCAGATTTCAGAATAAGTTTTTGTAATGAAGCCCTGTAGAATTCATGGATTGAGGCCTCCTGTAACCCAGATTCCTTTTTTTTATTTATCTGGAAGACGTCCGGACATTTTCTCGTGATGTGGAAGTACAAACTCTTACATACCAATACTCATAAGTGTTTAGCCCTTAGCAAGACACCCTGAAGTTTTTTGGGGGATTGAGGACACGTGTAAACCAGATTCCTTATTCTTCCTTAGCAATAGACAGTGCAGTTTCCTATATATGAGGACTCCCATTATCAGGATTCCTACTCCCAAAGCCTGATTGGTGGTTATCTCTTAGCAAGACGCTCTGAAGATTTTTGGGATGGAGTACTCGTGTAACCAAGATTCCTTATTCTTTCGTAGCAAGAGGTCGTGCAGTGTTCTGTATATGAGGACTCCCATTACCGAGATTCCTGCTTCATTCTCAGCCGAGACATTTCCTGGTGACCTAGAATTCCAGTTGTTTGGATATCAAGAGAAAGACCCTCATAATGTTCTTGTGGAATTGGAACCCAAGATTCCAGGTACTCTTTTAAAAAGACACCCTAAATTGTGGCGAAATAGAAGGCCATATTGCTGATTAAACCTTATCAAGAGACCTTGTAGATTTAGGCAATTGAGAACTCCAAGAACTGGATTCCCTTTTCGTTCTCAGCAAGATGTCCGATTTTCCCTGTCTATATGGATTCCAAAACTCTGTATGCAAAAATACAGATGCCCAGATGTTTCCTATGGACGTGGAATCCATGATGCCTGGTTGCATTTTAATAATACATACTAAATATTTGTCAACTGCAAAACCCTCAGCCCCTCTCCAATTAAAAGTAGAAATGGAAATTTAAAAATTACCAAGTTCATCTTAAGACCAGAGGTCATCCAAATACGTCAAGAAGATACTTTGTACCGAGAAACTTAAGGGACTTGTACTACCAAGTACCAGTTTACAACTATCAAGAGGACCAGAATGTTGCTGGAGTCCTGAAATGACTGATTCGTAATACCCACAAGCCAAGTAGCTCCGAAAAATGAGAGGAGTCAAAGCCCTGATTCTTGTTTATCCTGTAGCAAGACACCCTGAGAATTTTTCGAATTTGGGACCCGTTTATCAGATTCCTTATTCTTCCTTAGCGAGGGGCGGTGTACTGTCCTGTATATTAGGACTCCCTTTCCCCAGAATCCTTTTTCGAAATCCTGATTTTTGTATAGCCCTTAGCAAGATGCCATGTAGATATTGTGACTGAGGAACAGTGTAAAAAAGGTTTCTTATTTCTCCTTGACAAGAGATCGTGTAGATTCTGTATGTTAGGACTGCTATAACCTATATTGCAGCTTCTAAACCCTGATTCTTGTTTAGCCCACAACAGATGGCCTGATGATTTTTAGGACTGAGGGCTGCTATAACCCGGATTCTTTTTCTTCCTTGACAAGGGGCCGAGTAGTTTACTGTAAATTAGGACTCTCATTACATAGATCCTGCTTCTAAACTCTGATTCTTTTTTAGCCTTTCCAAGATGCCTTGTAGATTTTTGGGATTGAGGACTTGTGTAACCCAGATTCCTAATTCCTTTTTAGCAAAAGGTCATGTAGTTTCCTGTATATAAGGAATCCATTTCCCCAGATTTGTGCTTAAAACACCCTGATTCGTGTTTAGCCCTTAGCAAGACGCCCTGAAGTTTTTTGGAGATTGAGGGCACGTGTAACGCAGATTCCTTATTAGTACTTAGCAATAGGCAATGAAGTTTCATGTATGTGGGGACTCCCATTACCCAGATTCCTACTTCAGAAACCTGATTCATGGTTACCCATTAGGAAGACACACTGTAGGTTTTGGGATTGAGGACTCATGTAACCAAGATTCCTTATTCTTCCTTAGCAATATGCCGTGTAGTTTCCTGTATATGATGATACCCATTACCCAGCTTCCTGCTTCACTCTGCAGGATTCCGAGACAGTTCCTGGTGACCTAGAATTCCAGTTGTTTCGGTATCAGGAGAAAGAGTCCCATAATGTTCTTTGGGAACTGGAATCCAAGATTCCTGGGTCCCCATAATAAGACCTCTCAAAATGTGGAATCTTCAAAACCCAACATCCGAATTCCGACCTGCATGCCGATGAGCATTTTTCGCAGTTTGAGGTCACCTGAATCGAGGAATTTTGTACAAATATGCCATTTGATTCCTGAGGAACATGATTATGTTCGTAAATGTTCAAAGGACACAAAACGATTTGTAGGGCCAGATCCTTGATTACAACTAACAAAAGGACCAGAAAGTTCCTGTGGATCTATAATGACAGATTTAGGGTATTCACAGAGCAAGTAGCTCTGAAAAATGTAGGAACCCAGAAGCCCAGAGCACTGTAGATTCCGGTTAATGAGAACTCCTAGAACTGAATTTCCTTTTCATTCTCAGCAAGATGCCCTGATTTTCCCTTTTAATGTGGATACTCAAATGGTGTATACAAAAAGACAGATGCCCAGAAGTTTCCTAGGGACTTGGATTCCATGATTCCTCATTACCCTTAAAATTATGTAATAATTATTTGGCAACCAGGCCCATATCTGAATAGACCGACAAACGGAAGTTTTAGCATTGCGAGGTACATCTTAAGACGAGAGTTACACACAAACATGGCGAGAAGATTCGTTGGGCCCTAGAATATGCCCTTTGTTGTCCCGAGGAAACCAATGGACTTGTAGGTACACATTATCAGTTATAACTATCAAGATGACCAGAGGGTTTCTGAGAATATATAATGACGAAATTGTCATATCCAAAAGAGCAGTAGCCCTAAAAAATGTTGGGAATTAGAAGCTAAGATTTCAGATTAGCACTTATAATGTGGCTCTGTAGAATTCTTGAATTGGTGACTCCCACAACCCAGATTCTTTTTGTTCTCAATGAGACTCCCGGACGTTACTTGGCGACGTGGAAGTATAAACTCTTATATAACAATACTCATATGCCCAAAACGTGACCAGGGCCTTGGAATCCAAGACTGATGGATCCCCTTTAAAAATGTGTCTGAAATATGTAGGAACTCCTAAAGCCAATTTCCGAATATCAACCAGAAATTCCAGCAGTAGCTTTGGAATTAGGAGGAAAACATGAAGGCAGAAATTACATTATAAAATGGGGAGATGATCCTTGGGTTGTGGAATCTAGCCTTCCAGCCTCCTGCAAAACAAGTGGAGTAGGTGACCAGATTCTCTGTTACAACTAACATGAGGAGCAGCAGGTTCCTGGGGATCGGTAATGTCAGATTTGTGGTATGCATATAGGAATTAGCTCTGAAAAATGTGAGGAACAGGACTCCCAAATTTCTGATTAGCATTTAAAATATCCTGAGGACTTCTAGGTTTGAGAACTACCTGAAACCAGGGAAAAATTAGAATCTTTTCAGAAGTTTGCTGGTCACCTGTAAACTGATTTTCTTTGTTCCACATTGGTAATATGAGTAGAAGCTTTCTAGAGACATAGTGTCCCAGATTCCTGCTTCATTCTCAGCAAAACGGCCATATGTTTCCCGGTGCTCTGGAAGTCCAGACACTTGGCTTCCAATGGAAAGACTTAAGAATGTTCCTGTAGACTTGGAAGTCAAGAACTTGGTGTCCTCCCAAAAATACCTTCTAAAAATGGTGCAACATCTAAACCCAAGTTCCTATTCCGAATAGTTGAACTACCAGATGTTTCTGGCATACGACTTAACCCTGAGCTCAGGGCTAACATTCAAAAGTACCGAGATGATTACTTGTGTCCTGGAATTTGGCGTTAGAGGATCCAGAATCTAAATGGACTTGTAGTGCCATATTACCCTTTAAACTATCGAGAGGACCAGAATGTTGCTGGTCTTCTGGAATGACTGATTCATAATATCCAAGTAGGAAATAGCTCAGAAAAATGTGGGGACGTCGAAGCCCAGAGGATTGTAGACCTTAGCAAAACGTCCTGTATAGTTTTTGAATTGAGGACTCGTGGAAACCCAATTCTTTATTCTTCCTTAGATAGAGCCCGTGTAGTTTCCTGCATATGAGTACTCCCATTCTCCAGATTCCTGCTTTGAAATCCTGATTCTTGTTTAGCCCTTTGCAAGATGCCCAGTAGATTTTTGGCATTGAGGACACGGGAAAACCAGATTCCTTTTGTTTCTGAGCAAGAGACTGTGTAGTTTCCTGTGTGTGAAGACTCCCATTCACCATATTCCTGCTATGAAATCCTGATTATTGTTTGGACCTTAGAAAGACGCCCTGTAGATATGTAGGATTGAGCATATGTTAACCCACATTCCTTATTCGTCCTTAGCAAGAGGCTGTGAAATTTTCTGTATATGAGGACTCCCATTCCCCAGATTTGTGCGTCAAATCCCTGATACGTTTTTATCCCTTAGTAAGACTCCCTCTAGTTTATTGGGATGCAAGGACTCGTGTAACCCGGATTCCTTTTTCTTTTGTAGCAGGAGGCCATGTAGGTTCCTGTATATGAGTACTCCCATAACGCAGATTTCTGCTTCATTTTCAGCAATTCGCTGAAAATTTCGTGATAAACGTAGAATTCCAGTTGTTTGGATATCAATAGGAAGACTCACATATGATATCTGGGAACTGTAATCCAAGTTCCCATGGTCCCCTTAACAAGACATCGTAAAAATGTGGAATATTGTAAACCCTATATCCCCACTGCCACCAGCCCGACCACAAGAAAGTTCTGTATTTTGAGACAACTGGAAGCGAAGGATTTAATAGCAAAATGCCAATTGATTCCTGGGAAACTGGATTATGGCCAAAGATGTTCATAAGAAACAAACGGAAGTATAGGTCCAGATCCTGGATTACAATTATCAAGAGGACTGTAAACTTCTTGGGAATCTGTAATGAAAGATTTTAGGTATCCACGCAGCAAGTAGCTCTGAAAAATGTAGGGACCTACTAGCCCAGATTCCTCATTAAACCTTATCAAGAGGCCTTATAGATTTTGGTGATTGAGGACTTCCTGAACCCAGATTCCCTTCTCGTTCTCAGCAAGATGCCCTGATATTCCCTGCCATCTGGATTCCAAAATTCTGTATACAAATAGACAGATGTCTAGCTGTTTCCAAGGGACGTGGAATCCGTGATTCCGCTTTACATTTAAAAATATATACTACATACTTAGTAACCTCAAAACCCCCGGCCCATATCAAATAGATACACAAATGGAAGTTTTAGGAATTACAAAGTATATCTTAAGTCAAGAGTTGCATACAAATATGGGGGAGATGATTCTTTCAGTTCAGGAATCTGGCTTTAGTTGTCCTGAGGAAACCCAACTAAAATTTAAGGGATAGATTCTTTGGTTGCAACAATCAAGACGACCAGAAGGTTGCTTGAAATCTATAATGACACTTTTCAGTTCCAAGTGGCAAGTAGCTGTGAAGAATTTGGAGAAATAGAAGCCCAGATGCCAGATAAGCCCTTATAATGGAGCCCTGTAGAATTCAGGGATTGAGGCCTCCCATAGCCCAGATTCCTATTTTTTATTTTATCTGGAAAACGTCCAGACATTTTCTGGTGATATGGAAGTACAAACTCCTACATACAAATACTTATACGTCCAGAAGTTTCCCAGGGACCTGGAACAAGATTGCTGGTTCCCCCTTAAGAATACTTCCTAAACATGTGGGAACTCCTAATCCCATATTCTGAATACCACAAAGAATAACCAGCAGTATTTTTTGAACTACGAGGTAAACCTGAACCTGGAGATCACTTGAACAAACGGCGAGATGATTCCTTGGGTTGTGGAATCTGGCCTTATAGGACCCTGTGAAACAAACGGACCAGTAGGCCAGATTCCGAGTTACAAGTATCAAGGGGCACAACAGGTTCCTTGGGATCGGTAAATCCCGATTGGTGGTATGAATATAAGACATAGCTCTGAATAATATGGGGAATGGACTCGCAGATTCCAGATATGCATCTAGCTAAAGTCCCTTTCGAGTCCTAGGATGAGTACTGCCTTAGCCAGGGATAAGTGTAGCAATTGCCCAGATCTTTGCAAGTTACATGGAATCCGAGTTTGCTGGCTCCTATTTAGTAACTCGTGTAGAAACTTTCAAGGGACACATTGACCCAGATTCCTGTTTCGTTCTAAGCAAAACGCCAAGATGTTTCCTGTTGTCCTGAAGACCAGACTCTTGTATACCAATAGTAAGATGACAAGATTATTCCTGCGGACGTTGAATCTAAGATTCCTGGTTCCATCCCAAAAATACCTCCTAAAAAATGTGAACGCCTAAACCCAAAGTCCTAATTTCGAACAGCTGAACCACCAGAAGTTTCTGGAGTCCGAGGTAACACTGAAGTCACGGCTTACATAAGAAAAATCCGAGATGATTACATGTGTCCTGGAATCTGGCCTCAGAGTTTCTGAGTATCTAAATGGACTTGTAGTGCCAGATTCTCGTTCGCAATTATTAAGAGTAGCAGAATGCTGCTGGAGTTCTGGAAAGATTGTTTCATAATATCCACATGGGAAACAGATGTAAAACATGAGGGGACTTGAAGTCTGGATTATTGTTTAGACCTTAGGAAGACGTCCTGTAGATTTTCGGGATTGAGGACTCATGCAACCCCGAATCCTTATTCTTCATTAGCAAGAGACAGTGCATTTTCCTTTATATGAGGACTCCCATTAACCAGACTCCTGCTTCATTCTCAGCAAGACACTGAGAGATTTCATGGAGATGTAGAATTCAAGTTGTTTGGATGTCAATAGAAGGGCTCCCAGAAGCTTCCTGGGGAATTTGAAACCAAGATTCCTGCTTCCCTTTAATAAGACACCCTAAATATTTGGGGACCTAGAAGCCCAGTGGCCTTGTAGACTTCAGCAATTGAGAACTCCAAGAACCCGCATTCCCTTTTCGTTCTCTGCAAGATGCCATGATTTTCCCTGTTGGTGTGGATTCCAAACACTGTATATAAAAAGACAGATGCCAAGAAGTTTCCTAGGGACGTGGAATCCATGATTCCTGGTTACCTTTAAAAATAAGTACTAACCATTTGGCAACTGCGAAACCCTTGTCCCCTCTCAAAGAAAAAGGACAAAAGGAAGTTGAAGGATTATAAGTTTCATCTTAACCAGAGTTACATCCAAATATGGCAAGAAGATACTTTTTGTCCTGGAATCTGGCCTTAGTTGTTCTGACTAACCTAATGGACTTGTAGTGTCCGATACCTGTTTACAACTATCAAGAGGACCAGAATGCTGCTGGAGTCCTGAAATGACTGATTCGTAATATCCGCATACTAAAATGCTC
>NW_006945481.1:0-4029 GCF_000164805.1 Carlito syrichta | reverse complement strand
TTTTGTCTTGGTGTGTCTGAGGTGTCTATGCCAGTTTGGAGTATTTCTCTGGGCCTGCCTGGGGTGTTTGACTTTGTCCATAGTGTCTGGCCCTGACCTGGTTGCCTGACCCTGTCTGGGGTATCTTGACCTGTCCCTGGTGTCTGGACCTATTTGGGATGTTTGAGCATGTCAGGGTGTCTGTGCCTGTTCTGGGTGTTAGTTTGTGTCTGCCTCAGGTGTCACAGTCTGTCTGAGGTTTCTGGGCCTGTCTGGGGTATCTTTGCCTGTCCAAGGTGTCTGTCCTTCTCTAGGGTATC
The DNA here is from genome assembly GCF_000164805.1 of Carlito syrichta. NCBI lineage: Eukaryota > Metazoa > Chordata > Mammalia > Primates > Tarsiidae > Carlito > Carlito syrichta. The sequence continues at coordinate 3,730 of NW_006945481.1, read as the reverse complement.
TGGGATTTTCTGGGGTGTCTGCGCCTGCCTGAGGTATCTGGCTCTGCCCAGGGTGATTGGGCCATTCTGGGGTATCTGGCCCTGTCCAGGGTGTCTGAGCCTGTCTGAGATATCTGGGCCTTTCCAGGGTGTCTGGGGGTGTCTGGGGTGTCTGAGCCTGTCCAAAGTGTCTGGGTCTATCTGGAGTGTCTTGTCCTGTCTGAGGTGTCTGGGCTTGTCCCGAGTGTGTGGGCCTGTTTAGGGTGTCTGTGTCTGTCTGAGGTGTCTCATTCTGTCCAAGGTTTTTGGGCCTGGCTGGGGTGTCTGGGACTGTCTGTGATTTCTGGTCCTGGTCTTGGATGTCTGGGCCAGTGCAAGGTGTCTAGGCTTGTCTTGGGTGTCTGGGTCTGACCAGGGTATCTGGGCCTGTCTGGGATGTCTGGGCCTGATCTGGGTGTCTCGACCTGAGATATCTGTCTGGGTCTGTCTGAGTGAGGTGTCTGAACCTGTTCTGGGTATCTGGGCCTGTTCAGGGTATCTGGGCCTGTCTGGGTGGTCTGGGCATGTCTAGAGTGTCTGGGCCTACCTGGGTTATCTGATCCTGTCTGGAGTGTCTGGCCCTGTCCAGGGTATCTCGACCTGTCTGGGTTGTCTGACTGTGTCCACAATATCTGGGCCTGTCTCTGTTGTCTGGATCTGTCTGGGATGTCTGGACCTGTCCCGGGTGTCTGGGACTGTCCAGGGTATCTGGCCTGTCTAGAGTGTCTACACCTATCCTGGGTTTCTGGGCCCATCTGAGGTATCTGAGTTTGTCTTAGATGCCTGGGCCTATCCATGGTATCTCAGCCTATCTGGAGTGTCTGGACCTGTTTGGGTGTCTGGCCCTCTCCTGAGTGTCTGGTTCTCTCCAAGTTGTCTGACTGGGTCTGTCTGGGGTATCTGAGCCTATTTATGGTATCTGGGTCTGTGTGGAGTGAATGAACCTGTCTGGACTGTGTGGGACTGTCCTGGGTGTCTGTGCATGTCACCGCAGACAGGCTCAGATACCCCAGACAGAACCTGGAGTGTCTGTCTGAGGTGTCTGGGTTTGTCTGGGGTGTCCGGTTCTGACTGACGTGTCTGAGTCTATCTGAGGTATCTAGGCCTGTTCAGGATCCAGGCCTGTCTGGGGTGTCTGAATCTGTCCAAATTGTCTGATTGGGTCAATCTGGGGTCTGGGGCTGTCCTAGGAGTCTGTTTGGGCCTAATTGGAATACCTGGGCCTTTCTGGGGTATCCGGACCTGCAGAAGTTGTCTGGGCCTATCCAGGGTGTGTGGGCCTGTCCAGGGTGGCTGACCTTGTCCTGGGTGTCTGGACCTGCCCAAGGTTTCTGTCTGGGGTATCTCAGTCTGTCTGTAGTATCTGTCTGGGCCTGTCTGGGGTTTCTGGGCCTGTCCATGGTATCTGGCCCTGTTGGGGTGTCTAGGCATGTCAGGGGTGTCTCACTCTGTCCAAAGTATCTGGACTTGCCTGGGTGTGTGGGCCTGTCTGGGGTGTTTGGGTCTGTCGGCAGTGTCTGGGCCTGTCTGGGGTTTCTGTACCTCTCTGAGGTGTCTAAGCTTGTCTAAGATGCCTGGGCCTATTTGTGGTATCTAGGCCTTTCTGGGATGTCTGGACCTGTCTGTGGTGTCTGGCCCTCTCCTGAGTGTCTGAGTCTGTACAAGCTGTCTGATTGGGTCTGTCTGAGGTGTCTAGGCCTATCCAGAGAGTTTGGGCCTGTCCAGGGTGTCTGAGCTTGTCCTAGATGTCTGGGCCTGTCCAGGGTGTCTGACCCTCTTCTGAATGTCTGGGTCTGTTCAAGTTATCTGACTGGGTATGTCTGGGGTGTCTGAACCTGTCCAGAGTGTCTGGGCCTTTCTGGGATGTATGGACCTGTCTGGCATGTCTAGGCGTAGCCCAAGTGTCTGTACCTGTCCTGGCTGACTGTTTCTGTCTGAGATGTCCAGGTTTGTCTGGGGTGTCCAAATCTGATCAAGGTGTCTGAGTCTGTCTGAGGTATCTGGGTCTATCTGAGATTTCTGGACCTGTCTGGTGTGTCTGTCCCTCTTCTGGGTGTCTGAGTCTGTCCAAGTTGTCTGATTGGTCTTTCTGAGGTATCTGGGCATATCCAGAGAGTCTGGGCCTGTTCAGGGTGTCTGAGCTGGTCCTAGATGTCTAGGCCTGCCTGGGGTGTCTGGGCCTGTCTGGGTTGTCTGAGCCTGTCCAAGGTTTCTGTCTGGGCCTATCGAATATGTTTCTGAGTCTGTCCGGGATTTCTGGCTCTGTCCAGAGTATGTAGACTTGCCCAGGTGTCTGGGTCTGTCTGGAGTGTTTGGGCCTGTCTTAGGTTTCTGGACCTCTCCAAGTTGTCTAGGCTTATCTAAGATGTCTGGTCCTGTCCGGGGTGTCTGGGTCTGTCTGGGGGTCTGATGTTCTCCTGAGTGTCTAGGCCTGTTCTAGTTGTCTGACTGGTTCTATCTGGGGTGTCAGAGCTAGTCTGGGGTATCTGGACCTGTCTGGGTTGTATGAACCTGCCTGGAGTTTCTGGGCCTGTCCTGGGTGTTTTGCCTGTCCCGAGTGACTGTCTGTGTCTGTCTGAGGTTTCTGGGTTTGTCTGGGGTGTCCAGGTCTGACCAGGGTGTCTGGGTCTGTGTGAGGTGTCTGGGTCTGTCTGAAATGTCTGAGCCCTTCTGGGGTGTCCAGTCCTCTCCTGGGTGTCTGGGTTTGTCCAAGTTGAATACTGGGTCTGTCTGGGGTATTGGGCATTTCCAGAGTGTCTGAGCCTGTCCTGGGAATCTGGGCCTTCCAAGGTGTCTGTCTGGGTCTTTCTGGGGTGCCTGGGCCTGTCTGGAGTGTCTTGGTCTGTCTGGGGTATCTGTGCCTGTCCGGGGTATCTGAGGCTGTCTGGAGTGTCTGACTTGTCCTGGATGTTTGTCTGGGGCTGTCTGAGGTGTCTGGGCCTATCCAGAGAGTCTGGGCCTATCCAGTGTGTCAGAGCCCATCCAAGATGTCTGGGCCTGCCTGTGGTGTCTGGGCCTGTCCTACTTGTCTGTTTGGGTGTATCCGAAGTGTCTGGGCCTGTCTCTGGTATCTGGGCCTGTCTGGGGTATCTGGATTTGTCTAGAGTGTTTGGCTGTGTCCTAGTGTCTGGCCCTGTCTGGGGTGTCTGGCCCTATCTGGTGTGTCTGTTCCTGTCTGGGATATTTCGGCCTGTCTGGGGTTTCTGACTCTGTCCAGAGTATCTGTGCCTGTCCCAGGTGTCTGGGCCTTTCTGGGGTGTCTGGGCCTGTTCGGGGTATCTGGACCTGTCCGTGGTGTCTGGCCCTCTCCTGAATGTCTGGGCCTGTTCAAGTTATCTAACTGAGTCTGTCTGGGGTGTCTGAGCCTGTCCAGGGTGTCTGGGCCTTTCTGGGGTGTATGAACCTGTCTGGAGTGTCTAGGCATAACCTGGGTGTCTGTGCCTGTCCTGGCTGATTGTCTGTGTCTGCCTGAGGTATCCAGGTTTGTCTGGGATGTTCAAGTCTAAACAGGTTATCTAGGTCTGTCTGAGATGTCAGTCTGTCTGAGATGTCTGGACCTGTCCAGGGTGTCTGGCCCTCTCCTGGGTGTAATGAATGGAATGAATGCTAAATATAACTTGTTTAGTCCTCTAACTCAGCAGTTCCCAAACTTTTTGGCATCAGGGACTGAGTTCATGGAGGACAATTTTTTCCACAAATGGAGGAGGGAGAG
>NW_006945480.1:0-713 GCF_000164805.1 Carlito syrichta | reverse complement strand
TAGTAGCTCTGAAAAATGTAGGGACACAGAAGCGCAGATTCAGATAAACATTATCAATAGGACCTGTAGATTCCAGTAATGAGAAATCCTAGAACCGGATTTCCTTTTCGTTCTCAGCAAGATGCCCTTTATTTTCCCTTGTGATGTGGATACCTAAACTGTGTATACAAATAGACAGATGCCCACAAGTTTCCTAGGGACTTGGATTCCATGATTCCTCATGACCCTTAAAAGTATGTAATAAATATTTGGCAACCTCAAAACACCAGGCCCCTATCTGAATAGACAGACAAACGGATGTTTTAGCATTGCAAGGTACATCTTAAGACGAGGGTTACACACAAACCGTCGAGAAGATTCTTTGGGCCCTATAATCTGCCCTTTGTTGTCCCAAGGAAACCAATGGACTTGTAGCTAGACATTATCGGGTATAACTATCACGATGACCAGAGGGTTGCTGAGAATATATAATGAAAATATTGTCATATCCAAGAGACCAGTAGCCCTAAAAAATGTGAAGATTTAGAAGCCCAGATTCCAGATTAGCCCTTATAATGTAGCTCTGTTGAATTCTTGGATTGGTGACTTCCATAAGCCATATTCTTTTTGTTATGGATGTTACTTGGCGAAGTGGAAGTACAAACTCTTATATACCAATACTCATATGCCCTAAAGGTGACCAGAGCCCTGGAATCTAAGATTGCTGGATAGCG
>NW_006945479.1:0-772 GCF_000164805.1 Carlito syrichta | reverse complement strand
TTCCCATTACCCAGCTTCTTGCTTCACTCTGCAGGATGCCAAGAGAGTTTCAGGGTTACCTAGAATTCCCAGTGTTGGATATCAAGAGAAAGACTATCATAATTGTTATTGGGAACTGGAATCCAAGATTCCTGGGTCCCCTAACAAGACCTCCCCAAAATGTGGAATCTTCAAAACCCAGCATCCCAAATCCAACCAGCCTGCCCACAAGAATTTACTGTAGTTTGAGGTCATCTGAATCGAGGGATTTTTTACAAATATGCCATTTGATTCCTGGGGAACATGATTATGGTCGTAGATATTCCTAGGACACAAAGGGATTTGTAGGGCCAGATCCTTGATAAAAAAATAACAAGAGGACCAGAAAGTTCCTGTGGATCTGTAATGACAGATTTAGGGTATCAAAGGAGGAAGTAGCTCTGAAAAATTTAGGGACATAGAAACCCAGATTGCTGATTAAACCTTATCAAGAGGCCCTGTAGATTGCAGGTAATGAGAACTCCTAGAACCGGATTTCAATTTCGTTCTCAGCAAGATGCCCTGATTTTCGCTTGTGATGTGGATACCCAAACTGTGTATACAAATAGACATATGCCCAGAAGTTTCCTAGGGACTTGGATTCCATGATTCCTCATTACCCTTAAGAGTATGTATAAATATTTGGCAACTTCAAAACACCAGGCTCCTATCTCAATTGACGGACAAACGGAAGTTTTAGCATTGCGAGGTACATCTTTGGACGAGAGTTACACACAAACATGGTGAAAAGATT
>NW_006945478.1:0-434 GCF_000164805.1 Carlito syrichta | reverse complement strand
TGGCTGGCAGCGAGACCTCATCTCTACAATAATTCAGAAAATCAGCCGGGCGTGGTAGCGCATGCCTGTAATTCTGGCTGCTCGGAAGGCTGAGGTGGAAGGATTGCTGGAGCTCAGCAGGTCGAGGCTGCGGTGGCTGAAAGCGGCCACTGCACTCCAGTCTGGGCAACAGAGTGAGACTCCAACTCAAAAAAAAAAAAAAAAAAAAAAAAAAACGAAAAAGTAAATGGAGGAAACCTACAGAATCTGTATTACCGTAACTATAATTCACGTTCTTGAATGGAACAAAAGATGATCTAAGGAGAAATAACATTTTGTTGCTTATATGGTCCTTGAGTAAATGAATAATACACATACTACTCAATAAACTCTTAACAACTACTGTAGGAATGGCAAAGATAAAATTACTATCTTCTAGACTTAAATCAAACACA
>NW_006945477.1:0-4514 GCF_000164805.1 Carlito syrichta | reverse complement strand
TCTCAATCCATGAATTCTACAGGGCTTCATTGCAAAAACTTATCTGGAATCTGGTCTTCTAGTTCTCCAAATTCTTCAGAGCTACTTGGCACTTGCTAGTGACAAGTGTCATTATAGATTCCCAGCCACCTTCTGACCTTCTTGATTGTTGCAACCAACAATCTATCCCTTAAATTCTGTTGGCTCCCTCGGGACAACTAAAGTCAGATTCCTGGACTGAAAGAATCATCTCGCCATATTTGCATGTAACTCTTGACTTAAGATGTACTGTGTAATCCTAGAACTTCCACTTGTGCATCTACTTGATATGGGCCTGGAGTTTTGAGGTTGCTGAGTATGTTGTACATATTTTTATAGGTAGCCAAAAATCATGGATTCCACCTCTCTGGAAAACAGCTGGGCATTTGTCTATATTTATACAGAATTTTGGAATGCAGATGCCAGGGAAAATCAGGGCATCTTGCTGAGAACGAGAAGGGAATCCGGGTTCAGGGAGTTCTCAATCGCCAAAATCTATAAGGGTTCTTGATAATGTTTAATGAGGAGTCTGGGCTTGTAGGTCCCTACATTTTTCAGAACTACTTGCTGCATGCATACCTAAAATCTCTCATTACAGATTCACAAGATGTTTACGGTCCTCTTGATAATTTTAATCGAGGATCTGGACCTACAATTCCGTTTCAATCTTATGAACATCTTCGGCCATAATCCAGTTCCCCAGGAATCAATTGGCATTTTGCTACTAAATCCTTCGCTTCAGGTGGCCTCAAAATACAGAACTTTCTTGAGGTCGGGCTAGTGGCAATTGGGATATAGGGTTTACAATATTCCACATTTTTATGATGTCTTGTTAAGGGGACCGTGGGAACTTGGATTACAGCTCCCAGGTATCATATGCGAGTCTTCTTATTGATATCCAAACAACTGGAATTCTATGTTCATAAGGAAATATTGAGCGAATTGCTGAGTATGAAGCAGGAATCTGAGTTATGGGAGTCCTCATATACAGGAACCTACACGGCCTCTTGCTGCAGAAGAATAAGGAATCTGGGTACACGAGTCTTCACATCCCATAAAAACTACAGGGAGTCTTACTAAAGGATAAAAATGTATCAGGGATTTGACACATGAATCTCGGGAATGGGAGTCCTCTTATACAGGAAAATACACAGTCTCTTGCTAAGGATGAATAAGGAATCTGGGTTAATATATGCTCAATCCTAAATATCTACAGGGCGTCTTTCTAAGAGCTAAAAAAGAATCAGGTTTCCATAGCAGGAATCTGGGTAATGGGAGTCTTCATACACAGAAAACTTCACAGTCTCTTGCTAAGAAAGAATGAGGAATCTGGTTTTCCCGTGTCCTCAATGCCAAAAATCTACTGGGCAACTTGGTAAGGTCTAAACAAGAATCAGGAATTCGAAGCAGGAATCTGGGAAATGGGAGTCCTCATGTGCAGGAAACTACACGGGCTCTATGGAAGGAAGAATAACGAATTGAGTTTAAACGAGTCCTCAATTTCAAAAAAGTACAGGATGTCTTGCTAACGTCTCCCTAACTCTGAGTTTCGACGTCCCCACATTTTTTTGAACTATTTCCTATTTGTACATTATGAATCAGTCATTCCAGAAGACTAGCAACATTCTGGTCCTCTTGATAGTTTAAAGGGTACTATGGCACTACAAGTCCATTTAGATTCTGGATCCTCTAACACCAAATTCCAGGACACTAGTTATCATCTCAATTCTTTTGAATGTGAACCCTGAGTTCAGGGTTAAGTGGTACGCCAGAAACTTCTGGTAGTTCAGTTATTCGGAATTAGGAACTTGGACTTAGATGTTGCACCATTTTTAGAAGGTATTTTTGGGAGGTCACCAGGTTCTTGGCTTCCGAGTCTCCAGGAAAATTCGGGATACTTTCCATTGGGAATCAAGAGTCTGGACTTCCAGAGGACCAGGAAACATTTGGTCATTTTGCTGAGAACAAAGCAGGAATCTCGGACACTATGTCTCCAGAAAGTTTCTACTCATGTTACCAATGTGGAACAAGGAAAATCAGTTTCCATGTGACCAGCAAACATCTGAGCAGTTGCTAATATTTCCCTGGTTTCAGGTAGTTCTCAAACCTAGAAGTCTACAGGATATTTCTGAATGCTAATCAGGAATTTGGGAGTCCTGTTCCTCACATTTTTCAGAGCTAATTCCTATATCCATACCACAAATTTGACATTACCGATCCCCAGGAACGTGCTGCTCCTCTTGTTAGTTGTAACAGAGAATCTGGTCCTCTACTCCGCTTGTTTTGCAGGAGGGTGGAAGGCCAGATTCGACAACCCAAGGAATCATCTCCTCATTCTATAATGTGATTTTGGGCTTCATGTTTTCCTCCTAATTCTGAAACTACTGCTGGAATATCTGGTTGATATTCGGAACCTGACTTTCGGAGTTCCTACATATGTGGGACATATTCTTAAAGGTGATCCAGCAATCTTGGAATCCAGGGCCCTGGTCACCTCTTGGGTATATGAGTATTGATATATAAGAGTTTATACTTCCACGTCGCCAAGTAACGTTCGGGAGTCTCAATGAGAACAAAAAGTATCTGGGTTATGGGTGTCACCAATCCAAGAATTCTACAGAGTCACTTTATAAGGGCTAATCTGGAATCTGGGCTTCTAAATCCCCACATTTTTTAGGGCTACTGCTCTCTTGGATATGACAGTTTTTCCATTACATATTCTCAGCAACCCTCTTGTCATCTTGATAGTTATAACTGATAATGTGTCCATACAAGTCCATTGGTTTCCTCGGGAAAACAAAGGGCATATTCTAGGGCCCAAAGAATCTTTTCACCATGTTTGTGTGTAACTCTCGTCTTAAGATGTACCTCGCAATGCTAAAACTTCCGTTTGTCCGTCAATTGAGATAGGGGCCTGGTGTTTTGAGGTTGCCAAATATTTATACATACTCTTAAGGGTAATGAGGAATCATGGAATCCAAGTCCCTAGGAATCTTCTGGGCATCTGTCTATTTGTATACACAGTTTGGGTATCCACATCACAAGCGAAAATCAGGGCATCTTGCTGAGAACGAAATTGAAATCCGGTTCTAGGAGTTCTCATTACCTGCAATCTACAGGGCCTCTTGATAAGGTTTAATCAGCAATCTGGGTTTCTGTGTCCCTAAATTTTTCAGAGCTACTTCCTCCTTTGATACCCTAAATCTGTCATTACAGATCCACAGGAACTTTCTGGTCCTCTTGTTAGTTGTAATCAAGGATCTGGCCCTACAAATCCCTTTGTGTCCTAGGAATATCTACGACCATAATCATGTTCCCCAGGAATCAAATGGCATATTTGTAAAAAATCCCTCGATTCAGATGACCTCAAACTACAGTAAATTCTTGTGGGCGGGCTGGTTGGATTTGGGATGCTGGGTTTTGAAGATTCCACATTTTGGGGAGGTCTTGTTAAGGGGACCCAGGAATCTTGGATTCCAGTTCCCAAAGAACATTATGGGAGTCTTTCTCTTGATATCCAAACAACTGGAATTCTAGGTAACCTGGAACTCTCTCGGCATCCTGCAGAGTGAAGCAGGAAGCTGGGTAATGGGAGTTGTCATATACAGGAAAGTACACGGCATATTGCTAAGGAAGAATAAGGAATCTTGGTTACATGAGTCCTCAATCCCAAAAACTAAAGGGCGTCTTACTAAGAGGTAACCACGAATCAGGTTTTGAAGTAGGAATCTGGGTAATGGGAGTCCTCACATACAGGAAACTTCACTGCCTATTGCTAAGTAAGAATAAGGAATCTGGGTTACACGTGTCCTCAAACCCAAAAAAAACTTCATGGCGTCTTGTAAGGGCTAAACATGAATAAGAGTTTTTAAAGCATGAATCTGGGGAAATGGAGTTCTTATATACAGGAAACCACATGACCTTTTGCTAAGAAAGAATAAGGAATCTGGGTTGCACGAGTCCTCAACCCCAAAAATCTACAGGGCATCTTGGAAAGGGCTAAATAAGAATCAGAGATTCGAAGCAGGATCTATGTATTTTGAGTCCTAATATACAGGAAACTACATGGCCCCTTGCCAAGGAAGAAAAAGAATTGGGGTAATAGCAGTCCTCAGTCCTAAAAATCAACAGGCCATCTGCTGTGGGCTAAATAAGAATCAAGGTTTAGAAGCTGCAATATAGGTAATAGCAGTCCTCATATACAAAATCTACATGATCTCTTCCAAAGGAGAAATAAGAAACCTGTTTTACACGGTTCCACAGTCACTATATCTACATAACATCATGCTAAGGGCTAAACAAGAATCAGGGTATCAAAACAGGATTCTGGGGAATGGAGTCCTCATATACAGGACACTACATGGACCCTCGCTAAGGAAGAATAAGGAATGTGTGATACACGAGTCCCCAATCCGAAAAATCCTCAGGGTGTCTTGCTACGGGATAAACAAGAATCAGGGCTTCAAGCTCCTCTAATGTTTCGTAGCTATTTGGCT
>NW_006945476.1:0-3814 GCF_000164805.1 Carlito syrichta | reverse complement strand
TGTAGATTTACAATCTACATGCAATATTAACTAAATCAGATAGCTTTTACAGGTCCTCATGTGTACATAGATACCCTTCAATCCCCTTCCTTATCCATTGGTTGTTGAACTTTGTAAGCTGGCATTGAAACATTACAACAATGTTTTGTTGCACCAATTTTATAAACTTATACAGTGCAATACGTGTTACTTTTCTGAGGCAAACCAAAGGCAAATTTCTCAAGGTTTTTGGTGCCTTCTTTAGCACATTTGATGGAGGATCTTTTATACATTTGTCATAGATAAAAATAAACCAGATTGCAAATCCTTTTTAAAAATCTTAAACCATGTACCAAGTTTTTGGTCCAAATTGTGTAGTTAGATAAGTTAAACTTAAATTGTATTCTATTAACCAATATGAGTGTATTTCTGTAAGCATAATTATGTTGAAATAAAGTTTTAAAAAGCAAAAATAAATAAATAAATAAATAAATAGGATAAGAGGGAATCAGTCATGCTGTGGGGAGGTCAGGCGGTATTTGGATAAGGAGATAATAGGAGGGACAGTTAGGCTGAACTTGATGAATGAGAAGGTCCTACAGAACATGGACTGGGAAGGGATGGGTAAGTCTTCTGGTAGATGAGGTCTTGGGAGTGGCTAGGACCTATGAGACAAGAAGGAGAGTGCAATTGGATGGAGATGGACATGTGGTCAGGGGTTAAATCATGGGAAGTCCTGTAGACCAAAATGGGGGCATCAGATATTGCCTGACTGGAGGTTAAGGTCACAGACTGAAACCAAACTTGGTGAATAGAATCTAGCTAGTAGCACTTAATAGCTGTGTGACTTTGAGAAAGTTACTTAACTTTCTGTACTTCGGATGTCTCACCTGTAAATATAGGGATAATAAATGCATCTACTTCATAGACTTGGATTAAGAAATATTTGAGTTAATAATTATAAAATGCTTAGATTAATCTCATGCTGTGGGTATATGCATGCGTGTGTGTGTGTGTGTGTGTGTGTGTGTGTGTGACTAAAGGTTTTAATCAGTGGAGTGACGTGGTCAGATTTATGTTTTAAAGGTAGAATCCTGCAGTTCTGGTGGAGTATTGACAGGAAAAGGAAGAATTAAATTAGGTAAAATAGACAAGGTACTTTAGGGTCCTGAAAAATTGTCTTAACATTAGATGTTATCCACGAATTCTACAATATTTTCTATTTGTCCTAATTGGCACTCTCCTTTTTCCTGTTAATCTTCTCTTTGTGAATGCCTTAACTTTCTGGGCTATTTCGTATGAAGGTCGCATTTTATGGTCACAATGTTGTGGCAAAAATGATTTTGGATGGCTATGTCATCTCTCAGAGAATAATTGTGAAGTCTAGTATTTATATTACTTAAATGAAAATATTGAGAATAAAGTTGTTCTAAATTACTTTGTTTATTCAATAGAGTTTTATTGAAAATAATTACGTATGAGAAATTCTTCTAGAGACTTAGAATGTAGAATAAAGCAAATTCTACCTTGTGAGATGTAGATGTTATTTGGTAAGATGAAGTAGTCATAACATAGTTGAAAATTTTGAGTGAGAAAAAGTCACTCAAAAATATAAAATAGGCCGCGCTCGGTGGCTCAGCCTGTAATCCCACGCCTTTGGGAGGCTGAGGTGAGTGGATTGCCTGAGCCCGCAGGTTCGAGACTCGCCTGGGCAGCAAGATCTCATCTCTACAGTAAATCAAAAAATCAGCCGGGCGTGGTAACGTATGCCTGTAATTCCAGCTACTTGGAAGGCTGAGGTGGAAGGATCGCCAGAGCCCAGCAGGTCGAGGTTGCGGTGGCCAGGAGCGGCCACTGCACTCCAGTCTGGGTGACACAGTGAGACTCCAACTCAAAAAAATAAATAAATAAAAATATAAAATAGATATAAATTATATCTGTCATCTTCTTTTTTAAATAACTGACCAAGATAACCATAAGATTCCTTTTAGCTGAATTAAACTGTAAAAAGTTTCTTTCTTACTCTAGGCCCTGACCTCCATTTCCTTTGATAATTTAATTAGAAAAATTTGGATTGGAAATTATTTATCTGCCTCATTTGAGAGTGTATTTTGCCAGTTTTAGGACTGACCGATGTCTTTGTTAAAGACCTGGAAGTCATCCCTTTGAAATCATGAAGGAAAAGTGTTCCCTGTCTCCCAATTTCTGAAGAAAGTTAGGAGCCTCATTCTGATGCCACCAATTAGCAAACACAGATGCCCTAATCTCAGAGCAAAAACATCTTCAAACTCAGACATTATTCATGTGCTCCACCCATCCCATGATACCACCCAAATCCTCCAGTACTTTGTCACTAGTTCATCTCAACAATGAAAGATGTTCCTTCCATCCTTTGTTTTCCCCCAGGGAAATTAAGTTCAACTATATTCTAGTGTCTCTCCTGTATTGCAACAGCCTAAATAGAGTCTTCCTTAACTGTTTAATTTATCCTGGACCAATTTATGCTTTGGCATAGCTATATGAAGCTATAGCATAGTTTACAGGTGTTTGAGGAAGTGCAATTTTGTTGAGGACTTTAAAAGTGAGAGGAAAATGAGTGTGTTATGTGAGTATATAAAATGTGTTCATTACAGTATCAATGGGAGCATTAATTAATATCTAAAATAGCTGGACAGAAAAATAAAAGTTCAGGAGTCTTTATTGTCTGAGGTAAGATTTTAAAAATTATAAGAATCTTTAAAAACTAATCTTAATAATAACTGACAAAAGTGAAAACCAAGAAATATTGATCTTAGAAGTGCATTGATAGTATATTCATATGTGAAGCTTATGTAAAAGAATTTAAAAGATTTATTTCTCTAAATGTCAGTGTACACCAAAAGGATACTGGAAGTGTGGTGTGTGAATTATATTAGTCTGGCAACAAAGTATCTCTAAGTAATGAGAGTAATTTTAAATTAATGTATTTGTCCAACAAGTAGCCAATGGGGAATTTTAATTGTGAAATTTATGTTTATTATCTTAACATGAATTCTATCAACTAGTTTTAGCCAAATTATCTTATGTATTAGATCCTATTCACATGGTGGACAAAAATTACATTAATTTGAGCTTTGAGAGAGACTTGACGGCTTCAACTTTTTAAGCTCAAGAAAGAAGGAAATTCACATCTGTACCTTGTAGCCTAAGTGATGATGGGGCAATAAATGTCAGTGCCTTACAGAGGAGAATCTAAGTCTTCAAATCGTATCCATCAACTTGCACATACAGACAGCTGGGATTTACTTCGTACCAGCTAAAGAAACAAAAACATACAAAAGGAGTCAGGAGCCAAAGTTTCCTCCCTTTGAGTTAAGTGAAATGACTTGGCAGCTGACACCAGCGATTCAAAATCTAACAGACATTTCAGTGGTCCGGATGATTTAATGCACATATCACTGAAGAGGAGAAAAATATACATCACATCTGCATGACAGATGTCTATTGTGTGATAAACACAATTCAATTTCTGAGTCACGGCAAGAATAGAAAGACCCGGCTAAAACTAGAGTTAGGCATATTAGGCTATTCTGCCTGTAAAGGTGGTATGCTCACTTAACTGCCTCTGTTCTGGGGCTATTTTTTGAATTAAATTGTGATGGGAAAATGTGTTTAAATACTGTCACCTTAAATTGTTTTTGCTCTTATGTTTAAATAGTATTTTCCTTAAAACCAGTTTAAGTATTTATTAAAGAAAAATACAACATCCATTATACCCTTAAAAAAATCATCAAAACAAGTTTTGAAAAACCTTTCTTTGGTAAGTAAAACTAAATATAAAGATACATATTTGGAA
>NW_006945475.1:0-598 GCF_000164805.1 Carlito syrichta | reverse complement strand
AAAACACCCTGAATCGTGTTTAGCCCTTAGCAAGACGTCCTGAAGTTTTTTGGAGATTGAGGGCACATGTAACGCAGATTCCTTATTAGTACTTAGCAATAGGCAATGAAGTTTCATGTATGTGAGGACTCCCATTACCCAGATTCCTACTTCAGAAACCTGATTCGTGGTTACCCATTAGGAATACACGCTGTAGGTTTTGGGATTGAGGACTCATGTAACCAAGATTCCTTATTCTTCCTTAGCAATATGCCGTGTAGTTTCCTGTATATGATGATACCCATTACCCAGCTTCCTGTTTCACTCTGCAGGATTCCGAGACAGTTCCTGGTGACCTAGAATTCCAGTTGTTTGGGTATCAGGAGAAAGAGTCCCATAATTTTCTTTGGGAACTGGAATCCAAGATTCCTGGTTCCCCTTAATAAGACCTCTCAAAATGTAGAATCTTCAAAACCCAACTTCCCAATTCCGACCTGCATGCTGATGAGCATTTTTTGTAGTTTGAGGTCACCTGAATCGAGGAATTTTGTACAAATATGCCATTTGATTCCTGAGGAACATGATTATGTTGGTAAATGTTCAAACGACACAAAACGAT
>NW_006945474.1:0-725 GCF_000164805.1 Carlito syrichta | reverse complement strand
CATCTTGGAAAGGCTAAAAAAGAATCAGAGTTTAGAAGCAGGATCTATGTAATGAGAGTCTAATTTACAGTAAACTACTTGGCCACTTGTCAAGGAAGAAAAAGAATCGGGGTTATAGCAGCCCTCAGTCCTAAAAATCATCAGGCCATCTGCTGTGGGCTAAACAAGAATCAGGGTTTAGAAGCTGCAATATAGGTTATAGCAGTCCTAACATACAGAATCTACACGATCTCTTGTCAAGGAGAAATAAGAAACCTTTTTTACACTGTTCCTCAGTCACAATATCTACATGGCATCTTGTTAAGGGCTATACAAAAATCAGGATTTCGAAACAGGATTCTGGGGAAAGGGAGTCCTAATATACAGGACAGTACACCGCTCCTCGCTAAGGAAGAATAAGGAATCTGATAAACGGGTCCCAAATTCGAGAAATTCTCAGGGTGTCTTGCTACAGGATAAACAAGAATCAGGGCTTTAACTCCTCTCATTTTTCGGAGCTATTTGACTTGTGGGTATTACGAATCAGTCATTTCAGGACTCCAGCAGCATTCTGGTCCTCTTGATAGTTGTAAACAGGTACTTGGTAGCACAAGTCCCTTAAGTTTCTCGGTACAAAAGTATCTTCTTGCCGTATTTGGATGTACCTCTGGTCTTAAGATGAACTTGGTAATTTTTAATTTCCATTTCTACTTTTAATTGGAGAGGGGCTGAGGGTTTTGCAATTG
>NW_006945473.1:0-3157 GCF_000164805.1 Carlito syrichta | reverse complement strand
TCGTACTTAGCAAGAGGCTGTGAATTTTCCTGTGTAAGAGGACTCCCATTCCCCAGATTCATGCATTAAATCCCTGACACATTTTTATCCTTTAGTAAGACTCCCTGTAGTTTTAAAGGGATGTGAGAACTTGTGTACCCAGATTCCTTATTCTTCTGCAGCAAGAGACCATGTAGGTTCCTGTATATGAGGACTCCTATTACGCAGATTCCTGCTTCATTCTCAGCAATTCTCTCAAAATTTCCTGATGAACTTAGCATTCCAGTTCATCAATAAGAAGACTCGCATATGGTACCTGGGAACTGTAATCCAGTTAACAAGACATCGTAAAAATGGGGATTACCCTAAAACCAATATCCCAATTGCCACCAGGCTGACCTCAAGAAAGTTCTGTATTTTGAGGCAACCTGAAGTGAAGGATTTAGTAGCAAAATGCCAATTTGTTCCTGGGGAACTGGATTATGGCCAAAGATGTTCATAAGAATCAAACGGAATTGTAGATCCAGATCCTCGATTAAAATTATCAAGAGGACCATAAACTTCTTGTGAATCTGTAATGAGAGATTTTAGGTATCCACTAAGCAAGTAGCTCTGAAAAATGTACGGACCTACAAGCCCAGGCTCCTCAGTAAACCTTATCAAGAGGCCTTATATATTTTGGTGAAGGAGGACTCCCTGAACCCGGATTCCCTTCTCGTTCTCAGCAAGATGCCCTGATTTTCCCTGGCTGTTGGATTCCAAAATTCTGTATAAAAATAGACAAATGCCCAGCTGTTTTCCAGGGACGTGGAATCCATGATTTTTGGCTACCTATAAAAATAAGTACAACATTCTCAGTAACCTCAAAACCCGAGACCCGTATCAAGTAGATGCACAAACGGAAGTTTTATGATTACACAGTACACCTTAGTCAAGAGTTGCATAAAAATATGGCGAGATGATTTTTTCAGTCCAGGAATCTGGCTTTAGTTGTCCCGAGGAATCCAACAGAATTTAAGGGATAGATTCTTGGTTGCAACAATCAAGAGGACCAGAAGGTTGATGGGAATTTATTATGACACTCGTCATTTCCAAGTGGCAAGTAACTCTGAAGAATTTGGAGAACTAGAAGTCCAGATTCCAGGTAAGTCTTTATAATGGAGCCCTGTAGAATTCATGGATTGAGGCCTCCTGTAACCCAGATTCTATTTTTTAATTTATCAAGAAGCCGTCCGGACATTTTCTGGTGACGTGGAAGTACAAACTCTTACATACCAATACTCATAAGTCCAGAAGTTTCCCAGGGATCTGGATCCAAGATTGCTGGTTTCCCCTTAAGAATACGTGCTAAATATGTGGAAACCCCTAAATCCATATTCCGAATACCAAAAAGAATGTCCAGCAGTAGTTTCTGGACTAGGAGGTAAACCTGAAGCCAGAGATCACATTAACAAATGGCGAGATGATTCCTTGGATTGTGGAATCTGGCCTTATAGGACCCTGTGGAACAAACGGACCAGTAGGCGAGATTCTGAGTTACAACTATTAACCATCGCAACAGGTTCCTTGGGATTGGTAAAGCCCGATTGGTGGTATGCATATAGGATGTAGCTCTGATAATATGGGGATCAGATCTCCCAGATTCCAGATATGCATCTAGCTAAAGTCCCTTTCGAGTCCTAGGTATGAGCACTGCCTTAAGCCATGGATAAGTGCAGCAATTGCCCAGATGTTTGCAAGTTACATGGAATCCGAGATTCCTGGTTCCTATTTACTAACACGTGTAGATTATTTCAAGGGACACAGTTTCCTGTTGTCCAGGAAGTCCAGACTCTTGTATACCAACAGTAAGATGACAAGAATATTCCTGCGAATATTGAATCTAATATTCCTGGTTCCATCCCAAAAGTACTTCCTAAAAAATGTGAACAACTAAACCCAAAGTCCTAATTTCGAACAGCTGAACCACCAGAAGATTCTGGAGTTCGAGGTAACACTGAAGCCAGGGCTTACATACAAAAAATCCAAAGATTACATGTGTCCTGGATTCTGACCTCGGAGGTTCTGAGTATCTATATGGACTTGTAGTGCCAGATTGGTGTTCACAATTATCAAGAGTACCAGAATGTTGCTGGAGTTCTGGAATGATTGTTTCGTATCTCAACATGGGAAACAGCTCTAAAACTTGACGGGGCTCAAAGTCTGGATTATTGTTTAGGCCTAAGGAAGACGTCCTGTAGATTTTCGGGATTGAGGACTCATGTAACCCAGAATCCTTATTCATCATTAGCAAGAGGCAGTGCAGTTTCCTGTATATGAGGACTCCCATTATCCAGACTCCTGCTTCATTCTCAGCTACACACTGAGACATTTCCTGAAGATTAGAATCAAGTGTTGGATATCAATAGAAAAAACTCCCAGAAGCTTCTGGGGAATTTGAAACCAAGATTCCTGCTTCCCTTTAACAAGACACCCTAAAAATGTGGGGACCTAGAAGCCCAGATTCTTGATTAAACCGTATCAAGTGGCCCTGCAGACTTCAGCGACTGAGAAATCCAAGAACCGCATTCCCTTTTCGTTTTCAGCAAGACGCCCTGATTTTCCCTGTCGATGTGGATTCCAAACACTTTATACAAAAAGACAGATGCCCAGAAGGTTCCTAGGGACGTGGAATCCATGATTCCTGTTTACCTTTAAAAATACGTACTAAACATTTGGCAACTGCAAAACCCTTGTCCCCTCTCAAAATAAAAGGACAAACGGAAGTTGAAGGATAACATGGTTCACCTTAAGACCAGAGTTACATCCAAATATGGCAAGAAGATTCTTTTTGTCCTGGAATCTGGCCTAAAATTTTCCGAGGAACCTAATGGACATGGAGTGCCCGATACCCGTTTAGCTATCAAGGAGACCAGCATGTTGCTGGAGTCCTGAAATGACCAATTCGTAATATCTGCCTGCTAAATTGCTCCGAAATATTTGGGGAGCTCGAAGCCCTGTTTCTTGTTTGTCCCATAGCAGACATCCTGGGAATTTTGTAGATTGAGGACTTGTACAACAAAGATTCTTTATTCTTCTTTAGTTACAGACTGTGTAGTGTCCTGTGCATGAGGACTCTTTCCATAGATTCCTGTTTGAAACCCTGATCCTTGTTTAGCCCTTAGTAAGACGCCAGTAG
>NW_006945472.1:0-776 GCF_000164805.1 Carlito syrichta | reverse complement strand
AAAAAACAACAGGCCATCTGCTGTGGGCTAAACAAGAATCAGGGTTTAGAAGCTGAAATATAGGTAATAGCAGTCCTCATATACAAAATCTACATGATCTCTTCCAAAGGAGAAATAAGAAACCTGTTTTACACGGTTCCGCAGTCACTATATCTACATGACATCATGCTAAGGGCTAAATAAGAATCAGGGTTTCAAAACAGGATTCTGGGGAATGGAGTCTTCATATACAGGACACTACATGGACCCTCGCTAAGGAAGAATAAGGAATGTGTGATACACGAGTCCCCAATCCGAAAAATCCTCAGGGTGTCTTGCTACGGAATAAACAAGAATCAGGGCTTCAAGCTCTTCTAACGTTTCGTAGCTATTTGGCTTGTGGGTATTAAGAATCAGTCATTTCAGCGCTCCAGCAATGTTCTGGTCCTCTTGATAGTTGTAAACGGGTATCTGGTAATACAAGTCTATTAGGTTCCTCGGCACAACTAAGGCCAGATTCCTGGAACAGAAGTATCTTCTTGCTGTATTTGGATGTAACCCTGGTCTTAAGATGATCTTGGTAATCCTTAATTTCCGTTTGTACTTTTATTTCGAGAGAGGCCGAGGGTTTTGCAGTTGCCAAATATTTAGTATGTATCATGAAAATGTACCCAGGAATCATGGATTCCACGTCCCTAGGAAACATCAGGGCATCTGCATTTGTGTTTGGAATCCACATAGACAGGGAAAATCCGGGCGTCTTGTTAAGAACGAAAAGGGAAACCGGTTCTTGGAAT
>NW_006945471.1:0-704 GCF_000164805.1 Carlito syrichta | reverse complement strand
AGAGGACCAGAAGGTTGATGGGAATTTACTATGACACTTGTCATTTCCAAGTGGCAAGTAACTCTGAAGAATTTGGAGAACTAGAAGTCCAGATTCCAGGTAAGTCTTTATAATGGAGCCCTGTAGAATTCATGGATTGAGGCCTCCTGTAACCCAGATTCTATTTTTTAATTTATCAAGAAGCCGTCCGGACATTTTCTGGTGACGTAGAAGTACAAACTCTTACATACCAATACTCATAAGTCAAGAAGTTTCCCAGGGATCTGAATCCAAGATTGCTGGTTTCCCCTTAAGAATACATGCTAAATATGTGGAAACTCCTAAATCCATATTCCGAATACCAAAAAGAATGTCCAGCAGTAGTTTCTGGACTAGGAGGTAAACCTGAAGCCAGAGATCACATTAACAAATGGCGAGATGATTCCTTGGATTGTGGAATCTGGCCTTATAGGACCCTGTGGAACAAACGGACCAGTAGGCGAGATTCTGAGTTACAACTATTAACCATCGCAACAGGTTCCTTGGGATTGGTAAAGCCCGATTGGTGGTATGCATATAGGATATAGCTCTGATAATATGGGGATCAGATCTCCCAGATTCCAGATATGCATCTAGCTAAAGTCCCTTTCGAGTCCTAGATATGAGCACTGCCTTAAGCCATGGATAAGTGCAGCAATTGCCCAGATGTTTGCAAGTTACATGGG
>NW_006945470.1:0-4081 GCF_000164805.1 Carlito syrichta | reverse complement strand
CGAACCTAACGGACTTGGAGTGCGTTTACAACTATCAAGAGGCCCAGAATATTGCTGGAGTCCTGAAATGACCGATTCGTAATATCCGCATGCTAAATTGCTCTGAAATATTTGGGGAGCTCGAAGCCCTATTTCTTGTTTGTCCCATAGTAGACACCCTGAGAATTTACGGAATGAGGACTCATTCAAAAAAGATTCTTTATTCTTCCCTAGTTACAGGCCGTGTAGTGTCCTGTACATGAGGACTCTTTTCCTAGATTCCTGTTTCAAAACACTGAGCCTTGTTTAGCACTTAGTAAGACGCCATGTAGATTTTTTGATAGAGGAACCGTGTAAAACAGATTTCTTCTTTTTTTCTTAGCAAAAGACCGTGTAGTTTTCTGTATATGAGGATTGCTATTACCCACATTCATGCTTCAAATCCCTGCTTCTTCTTCAGCCCTCAAGAAATTGCCCTGTAGATTTTTGGGACTGAGAACTCATATAACCCAAATTCCTTATTTTTAGCAACAGCCATGTAGTTGCCTGTATATGAGTACTCCCTTTCCCAGATACATGCTTCGAAACCCTGATGCTTGTTTAGATCTTAGGAAGACGCCCTGTAATTTTTTGGGGACAGAGAATACAAGTCACCCAGATTCCTTATTCTTTCTTAGCAAAAGTTCGTGCAGTTGCCAGTATATGAGGATGTCATTTCCCCAGACTATGCTTCAAAAACCCAAATTCGTGTTTAGCCCTTAGCAAGACATCCTGAAGTTTTTTTGGGGATTGAGGACACGTGTAAACCAGATTCCTTATTCTTCCTTAGCAAGAGACTGTGAAGTTTCCTGTGTGAAGACTCCCATTACCCAGATTCCTGCTACGAAAACCTGATTCCTGTTTAGCCCTTAGAAAGACGCCGGAATGAGATACATTAACCCAGATTTCTTATTCGTACTTAGCAAGAGGTTGTGAATTTTCCTGTGTAAGAGGACTCCCATTCCCCAGATTCGTGCGTTAAATCCCTGACACATTTTTATCCTTTAGTAAGACTCCCTGTAGTTTTAAAGGGATGTGAGAACTCGTGTACCCAGATTCCTTATTCTTCTGCAGCAAGAGGCCATGTAGGTTCCTGTATATGAGGACTCCTATTACGCAGATTCCTGCTTCATTCTCAGCAATTCTCTCAAAATTTCCTGATGAACATAGAATTCCAGTTGTTTGGATATCAATAAGAAGACTCGCATATGGTACCTGGGAACTGTAATCCAGTTAACAAGACATCATAAAAATGTGGATTACCATAAAACCAATATCCCAATTGCCACCAGGCTGACCTCAAGAAAGTTCTGTATTTTGAGGCAACCTGAAGTGAAGGATTTAGTAGCAAAATGCCAATTTGTTCCTGCGGAACTGGATTATGGCCGAAGATATTCATAAGAATCAAACGGAATTTGTAGGTCCAGATCCTCGATTAAAATTATCAAGAGGACCATAAACTTCTTGTGAATCTTAATGCGAGATTTTAGGTATCCACTAAGCAAGTAGCTCTGAAAAATGTACGGACCTACCAGCCCAGGCTCCTCAGTAAACCTTATCAAGAGGCCTTATAGATTTTGGCGAAGGAGGACTCCCTGAACCCGGATTCCCTTCTCGTTCTCAGCAAGATGCCCTGATTTTCCCTGGCTGTTGGATTCCAAAATTCTGTATAAAAATAGACAAATGCCCAGCTGTTTTCCAGGGACGTGGAATCCGTGATTTTTGGCTACCTATAAAAATAAGTACAACATTCTCAGTAACCTCAAAACCCGAGGCCCGTATCAAGTAGATGCACAAACGGAAGTTTTAGGATTACACAGTACACCTTAGTCAAGAGTTACATAAAAATATGGCGAGATGATTTTTTCAGTCCAGGAATCTGGCTTTAGTTGTCCCGAGGAATCCAACAGAATTTAAGGGATAGATTCTTGGTTGCAACAATCAAGAGGACCAGAAGGTTGATGGGAATTTACTATGACACTTGTCATTTCCAAGTGGCAAGTAACTCTGAAGAATTTGGAGAACTAGAAGTCCAGATTCCAGGTAAGTCTTTATAATGGAGCCCTGTAGAATTCATGGATTGAGGCCTCCTGTAACCCAGATTCTATTTTTTAATTTATCAAGAAGCCGTCCGGACATTTTCTGGTGACGTGGAAGTACAAACTCTTACATACCAATACTCATAAGTCCAGAAGTTTCCCAGGGATCTGGATCCAAGATTGCTGGTTTCCCCTTAAGAATACGTGCTAAATATGTGGAAACCCCTAAATCCATATTCCGAATACCAAAAAGAATGTCCAGCAGTAGTTTCTGGACTAGGAGGTAAACCTGAAGCCAGAGATCACATTAACAAATGGCGAGATGATTCCTTGGATTGTGGAATCTGGCCTTATAGGACCCTGTGGAACAAACGGACCAGTAGGCGAGATTCTGAGTTACAACTATTAACCATCGCAACAGGTTCCTTGGGATTGGTAAAGCCCGATTGGTGGTATGCATATAGGATGTAGCTCTGATAATATGGGGATCAGATCTCCCAGATTCCAGATATGCATCTAGCTAAAGTCCCTTTCGAGTCCTAGGTATGAGCACTGCCTTAAGCCATGGATAAGTGCAGCAATTGCCCAGATGTTTGCAAGTTACATGGAATCCGAGATTCCTGGTTCCTATTTACTAACACGTGTAGATTATTTCAAGGGACACAGTTTCCTGTTGTCCAGGAAGTCCAGACTCTTGTATACCAACAGTAAGATGACAAGAATATTCCTGCGAATATTGAATCTAATATTCCTGGTTCCATCCCAAAAGTACTTCCTAAAAAATGTGAACAACTAAACCCAAAGTCCTAATTTCGAACAGCTGAACCACCAGAAGATTCTGGAGTTCGAGGTAACACTGAAGCCAGGGCTTACATACAAAAAATCCAAAGATTACATGTGTCCTGGATTCTGACCTCGGAGGTTCTGAGTATCTATATGGACTTGTAGTGCCAGATTGGTGTTCACAATTATCAAGAGTACCAGAATGTTGCTGGAGTTCTGGAATGATTGTTTCGTATCTCAACATGGGAAACAGCTCTAAAACTTGACGGGGCTCAAAGTCTGGATTATTGTTTAGGCCTAAGGAAGACGTCCTGTAGATTTTCGGGATTGAGGACTCATGTAACCCAGAATCCTTATTCATCATTAGCAAGAGGCAGTGTGGTTTCCTGTATATGAGGACTCCATATCCAGACTCCTGCTTCATCTCAGCTACACACTGAGACATTCCTGGAGATTTAGAATTCAAGTTGTTTGGATATCAATAGAAAGACTCCCAGAAGCTTCCTGGGGAATTTGAAACCAAGATTCTGCTTCCCTTTAACAAGACACCCTAAAAATGTGGGGACCTAGAAGCCCAGATTCCTGATTAAACCGTTTCAAGTGGCGCTGCAGACTTCAGCGACTGAGAAATCCAAGAACCCGCATTCCCTTTTCGTTCTCAGCAAGACGCCCTGATTTTCCCTGTCGATGTGGATTCCAAACACTTTATACAAAAAGACAGATGCCCAGAAAGTTCCTAGTTACGTGGAATCCATGATTCCTGGTTACCTTTAAAAATATGTACTAAACATTTGGCAACTGCAAAACCCTTGTCCCCTCTCAAAATAAAAGGACAAATGGAAGTTGAAGGATAACATGGTTCACCTTAAGACCAGAGTTACATCCAAATATGGCAAGAAGATCATTTTTGTCCTGGAATCTGGCCTAACATTTTCCGAGGAACCTAATGGACATGGAGTGCCCGATACCCGTTTACAGCTATCAAGAAGACCAGCATGTTGCTGGAGTCCTGAAATGACCGATTCGTTATATCTGCATGCTAAATTGCTCCGAAATATTTGGGGAGCTCGAAGCCCTGTTTCTTGTTTGTCCCATAGCAGACATCCTGGGAATTTTGTAGATTGAGGACTTGTACAACAAAGATTCTTTATTCTTCCTTAGTTACAGACTGTTTAGGGTCCTGTGCATGAGGACTCTTTCCATAGATTCCTGTTTTGAAACCCTGATCCTTGTTTAGCCCT
>NW_006945469.1:0-3815 GCF_000164805.1 Carlito syrichta | reverse complement strand
TGCAAGCTACATGGAAACCGAGATTCCTGGTTCCTATTTAGTAATACGTGTAGAAACTTTATAGAGACACAGTGACCCAGATTCCTGTTTTGTTCTAAGTTAAATGCCGAGATGTTTCCTGTTGATCTCAAAGTCCAGACTCTTGTATACCAATAGTAAGATGATAAGAATATTTCTGCAGACGTTGAATCTAAGATTCCTGGTTCCATCCAAAAAGTACCTCCTAAAAATGTGAACAACTAATCCCAAAATGCTAATTTTGAACAGCTGAACCACCAGAAGTTTCTGGAGTACGAGGTAATACTGAAGTCAAGAATACATACAATATTACGAGAAAATTACATATGTCCTGGAATCTGGCCTTAGAGGTTTCGAGTATCTAATTTGATTGTAGTGCCAGATTCGCGTTCACAATTATCAAGAGTACCAGAATGTTGCTGGAGTTCTGGAATGATTGTTTTGTAATATCAACATGGGAAAAAGCTTAAAACATGAGGGGCTCGAAATCTGGATTATTGTTTAGGCCTTAGGAAGACGTCCTGCAGATTTTCGGAATTGAGGACTCATGTAACCAAGAATCCTTATTCATCATTAGCAAGAGGAAGTGCAGTTTCCTGTATATGAGGACTCCCATTACCCAGACTCCTGCTTCAACTCAGTAAGACAGTGAGACATTTCCTTGAGATGTAGAATTTAAGTTGTTTGGATATCAATAGAAAGACTCCCAGAAGCTTCCTGGGGAATTTGAAACCACGATTCCTGCTTCCCTTTAACAAGACACTCTAAAAATGTGGGGACCTAGAAGCCCAGATTCCTGATTAAACCGTATCAAGTGGCCCTGTAGACTTCAGCGATTGAGAACTCCAAGAACCCGCATTCCCTTTTCTTTCTTTGCACAATGCCCTGATTTTTCCTGTCCATATGGATTCCAAACTCTGTATACAAAAAGACAGATGCCCAGAAGTTTCCTAGGGACGTTAAAACCATGATTCCTTGGTACCTTTAAAAATACATACTAAACATTTGGCAACTGCAAAACCCTTGTCCCCTCTCAAAATAAAAGGAGAAACGGAAGTTGAAGGATTACAGGGTTCATCTTAAGACCAGAGTTACATCCAAATATGGCAAGAAGATTCTTTTTGTCCTGGAATCTGGCCTTAGTTGTTCCGAGGAACCTAACGGACTTGTGGTGCCCAATACCCATTTACAGCTACCAAGAGGACCAGAATGTTGTTGAAGTCGTGAAAGGACTGATTCGTAATACCACATGCTAAATTGCTCCGAAACATGTGGGGAGCTCGAAGCCCTGTTTCTTGTTTGTCCCGTAGCAGACCTCCTGGGAAGTTTTTGGATTGAGGACTCGTAAAACAATGATTCTTTCTTCTTCTTTAGTTAGAGGCCGTGTAGTGTCCTGTGTATGAGGACACTCTTTCCCTAGATTCCTGTTTTGAAACCCTGATTCTTGTTTAGTCCTTGATAAGACGACATGTAGATTTTATTGGTAGAGGAACCTTGTAAATCTGATTTCTTATTTTTCCTTAGCAAGAGGCCGTGTAGTTTTCTGTATATGAGGACTGCTCTTACCCACATTCATGCTTCTAATCTCTGATTTTTCTTTAGCCTTCAGCAAGATGCCCTGTAGATTTTTATGTCTGAGGATTCCTATAACCTAGGTTCCTTATTCTTAGCAAAAGCCGAGTTGTTGCCTGTATATGAGTACTCCCATTCCCTGATAAATGCTTCGAAACCCTGATTCTCGTTAGACTTTAGCAAGACGCTCTGTGGTTTCTTGGGGATTGAGAACACATGTATCCCAGATTCCTTATTCTTTCTTAGCAAAAGGCCGTGTAGTTGCCTGTATATGAGGACTTCATTTCTCCAGAATCATGCTTTAAAACGCTGATTCATATTTAACTCTTAGGAAGACACCCAGAATTTTTTAGGGATTGAGGACACGTTTAAACCAGATTCTTTATTCTTCCTTAGCAATAGGTAGTGCAGTTTCCTGTATATGAGGACTCCCATTACCAAGATTCCTACTTCAAACACCCGATTCGTGTCTATCTCTTAGCAAGACGACCGGTAGATTTTTGGGATGGAGAACTCGTGTTACCAAGATTCCATATTCTTGCTTAGCAAGAGGTCGGTTAGTTTCCTGTATATGAGGACTCCCATTACCGAGATTCCTGCTTCATTCTCAGCAAGACGCCGAGACATTTCCTGGTGACCTAGAATTCCAGTTGTTTGGATATCAAGAGAAAGACTCCCATATGTTTCTTGGGGAACTGGAATCCAAGATTCCTGGTTCCCTTTTAAAAAGATACCCTAAAAATGTGGGGACCTAGAAGCCCAGATTATTGATTAAACCTTATCATGATTCCGTGTAGATTTCGGCAATAGAGAACTCCAAGAACCCGGATTCCCTTTTCTTTCTCAGTAAGATGCTCTGATTTTCCGTGTCTATGTGGATTCCAAAAATCTGTATACATAAAGGCAGATGCCCAGATGTTTCCTTGGGATGGGGAATCGATGATTCCTGGTTACAGTTTAATCATACCTACTAAATATTTGGTAATTACAAAACCCTCGGAACCTCTCCAAATAAAAGAAAAATGGAAATTTAAGGATTGCAAAATTCACCTAAAGACCAGAGTTACATCCTAATATGGCAAGAAGATCCTTTTTGTCCTGGAATCTGGCCTTAGTTGTTTCAAGGAACCTAACGGACTTGTAGTGCCCGATACCCGTTTACAACTATCAAGAGGATCAGAATGTTGCTGGAGTCCTGAAATGACTGATTCATAATATCCGCATGTGAAATTGCTCCAAAACATGTGGGGATCTCGTAGCCCTGTTTCTTGTTTGTCCCATAGCAGACACCCTGGGAATTTGTTGGATTGAGGACTCGTATAAAAATGATTCTTTATTCTTCCTTAGTTAGAGGCCGTGTATTGTCCTGTATATGATGAATCTCTTTCCCTAGATTATTGTTTTGAAACCCTGATTCTTGTTTAGCCCTTAATAAGACGCCATGTAGATTTTTTGATAGAGGAACCGTGTAAAACTGATTTCTTAATTTTTCATAGCAAGAGGTAGCGTAGTTTTCTGTATATGAGGATTGTTATTAACCACATTCATGCCTCTAATCCCTGATTCTTTTTTAGCCTTCTGCAAGATGCCCTGTAAATTTTTATATCTGAGGACTCATAATTCCCTGATTCCTTATTCTCAGCAAAAGCCGTGTAGTTGCCTGTATATGAGTATACCCTTTCACCGATACATGCTCCAAAACACTGATTCTTGTTTAGACCTTAGCAAGACGCCCTGTAGTTTTTTGGGATTGAGAACACATGCAACCCCGATTCCTTATTCTTTCTTAGCAAAAGGCCATGTATAGTTGCCTGTATATGAAGATTTCATTTCCTCAGAGCATGATTCTAAAACCCTAATTTGTGTTTAGTCCTTAGCAAGACACCCTGAAGTTTTTTAGGGATTGAGGACACATGTAAACCAGATTCCTTATTCTTCCTTAGCAATAGACAGTGCAGTTTCCTGTATATGAGGACTCCCATTACCAGAATCCTACTTCAAAAACCAGATTCCTGGTTATCTCTTCACAAGACACCCTGTCGATTTTTGGGATGGAGGACTCGTGTAACCAAGATTCCGTATTCGTCCTTAGCAAGAGGTCGTGTAGTCTCCTGTACATGAGGGTTCCCATTACCGAGATTCCTGGTTCATTCTCAGCAAGACGCCGAGACATATCCTGTTGACCTAGAATTTCAGTTGTTTGGATATCAAGAGGAAAGACTCCC
>NW_006945468.1:0-681 GCF_000164805.1 Carlito syrichta | reverse complement strand
GACGCAGGAATGCATGTAATGAGAGTACTAATTTACAGGAAAATACACGGCCCCTTGCTAAGGAAGAAAAAGAATTGGGGTTATAGCAGTCCTCAGTCCTAAAGTAAACTGGCCATCTGCTGTGGACTAAACAAGATTTAGGGTAGAGAATCTGCTATATAGGTAGTAGCAGTCCTCATATAGAAATTCTACACCATCTCTTGCCAAGGAGAAATAAGAAAGCTGTTTTACATGGTTCCTCAGTCACAATATATACATGACATCATGGTAAGGGCTAAACAAGAATCAGGGTTTTGAAACTGTATTCTGGGGAATGAAATCCTCATATACAGGACACTACACAGCCCCTCGCTAAGGAAGAATAAGGAATCTGTGATACACGAGTCCCCAATCCGAAAAATTCTCAGGGTGTCTGTCTACGGGATAAACAAGAAACAGGGCTTCAAGCTCCTCTCATGTTTCAGAGCTATTGGCTTGTGGGTATTAAGAATCAGTCACTTCAGGACTCCAGCAACATTCTGGTCCTCTTTATAGTTGTAAACGGGTATCAGGTAGTACAAGTCCATTAGATTCCTCGGGACAACTAAGGCCAGATTCCCGGAACAAAAGTATCTCCTTGCCATATTTGGATGTAACTCTGGTCTTCAGATGCACTTGGTAATCCTTAATTTCCATCTGTAG
>NW_006945467.1:0-774 GCF_000164805.1 Carlito syrichta | reverse complement strand
CGACCATAATCATGTTCCCCAGGAATCAAATGGCATAGTTCTTAAAAAAAATCCCTCGATTCAGATGACTCAAACTACAGTAAATTCTTGTGGGTGGGCTGGTTGGATTTGGGATGCTGGGTTTGAAGATTCCACATTTTGGGGAGGTCTCGTTAAGGGGACCCAGGAATCTTGGATTCCAGTTCCCAAAGAACATTATGGGAGTCTTTCTCTTGATATCCAAACAACTGGAATTCTAGGTAACGTGGAACTCTCTCGGCATCCTGCAGAGTGAAGCAGGAAGCTGGGTAATGGGAGTTGTCATATACAGGAAAGTACACGACATATTGCTAGGGAAGAATAAGGAATCTTGGTTACATGAGTCCTCAATCCCAAAAACTAAAGGGCGTCTTACTAAGAGGTAACTACGAATCAGGTTTGAAGTAGGAATCTGGGTAATGGGAGTCCTCACATACAGGAAACTTCACTGCCTATTGCTAAGTAAGAATAAGGAATCTGCGTAACTCATGTTCTCAATCAGAAAAAAACTTCAAGTTGTCTTGTTAAAGACTAAACACGAATCAGGGTGTTTTAAGCATGAATCTGGGGAAATGGAGTTCTTATAAACAGGCAACTACATGACCTTTTGCTAAGAAAGAATAAGGAATCTGGGTTACACGAGTCCTCAACCCCAAAAATCTACAGGGAATCTTGGAAAGGGCTAAATAAGAATCAGAGATTCAAAGCAGGATCTATGTATTTTGAGTCCTAATATACAGGAAACTACACGGCCCC
>NW_006945466.1:0-658 GCF_000164805.1 Carlito syrichta | reverse complement strand
TGCTGGATTCCTGAAATGACTTATTCGTAATACCCACAAGCCAAGTACCTCCGAAAAATGAGAGGAGTCAAAGCCCTGATTCTTGTTTATCCTGTAGCAAGACACCCTGAGAATTTTTCGAATTTTGGGACCCATTTATCAGATTCCTTATTCTTCCTTAGCGAGGGGCGGTGTACTGTCCTGTATATTAGGACTCCCTTTCCCCAGAATCCTTTTTCAAAATACTGATTTTTGTATAGCCCTTAGCAAGATGCCATGTAGATATTGTGACTGAGGAACAGTGTAAAAAAGGTTTATTATTTCTCCTTGACAAGAGATCGTGTAGATTCTGTATGTTAGGACTGCTATAACCTATATTGCAGCTTCTAAACCCTGATTCTTGTTTAGCCCACAGCAGATGGCCTGATGATTTTTAGGACTGAGGGCTGCTATAACCCCGATTCTTTTTCTTCCTTGACAAGGGGCCGAGTAGTTTTCTGTAAATCAGGACTCTCATTACATAGATCCTGCTTCTAAACTCTGATTCTTTTTAGCCTTTCCAAGATGCCTTGCAGACTTTTGGGATTGAGGACTTGTGTAACCCAGATTCCTAATTCCTTTTTAGCAAAAGGTCATGTAGTTTCCTGTATATAAGGAATCCATTCCCCAGATTCGTGCT
>NW_006945465.1:0-773 GCF_000164805.1 Carlito syrichta | reverse complement strand
GGAGTACTCATATACAGGCAACTGCACGACTGTTTCTAAAAATAAGGAATCTGGATTATATGAGTCCTCAGTCCCAAAAATACACAGGGCAATTTCTTGAGGGCTAAAGAAGCATCAGGGATTCGAAGCATGAATGTGGGTAATAGCAGTCCTCATATACAGGAAAATACACGGCCTCTTGCTAAGAAAAAAGAAGAAATCTGTTTTACACGGTTCCTCTATCAAAAAATCTACATGGCGTCTTACTAAGGGCTAAACAAGGATCAGGGTTTCAAAACAGGAATCTATGGAAAGAGTCCTCATGCACAGGACACTACACAGTCTGTAACTAAAGAAGAATAAAGAATCTTTGTTGTACAAGTCCTCAATCTACAAAATTCCCAGGATGTCTGCTATGGGACAAACAAGAAACAGGGCTTCGAGCTCCCCAAATATTTCGGAGCAATTTAGCAGGCAGATATTACGAATTGGTCATTTCAGGACTCCAGCAACATGCTGGTCTCCTTGATAGCTAAACGGGTATCGGGCACTCCATGTCCATTAGGTTCCTCGGAAAATTTTAGGCCAGATTCCAGGACAAAAAGAATCTTCTTGCCATATTTGGATGTAACTCTGGTCTTAAGGTGAACCATGTTATCCTTCAACTTCCGTTTGTCCTTTTATTTTGAGAGGGGACAAGGGTTTTGCAGTTGCCAAATGTTTAGTACGTATTTTTAAAGGTAACCAGGAATCATGGATTCCACGTCCCTAGGAACCTTCTGGGCATCTGTCTG
>NW_006945464.1:0-791 GCF_000164805.1 Carlito syrichta | reverse complement strand
AAATTGCCCTGTGTATTTTTGGGACTGAGGACTCATATAATCCAGATTCATATTTTAGAAACAGTCGTGCAGTGCCTGTATATGAGTACTCCCTTTCCCAGATACATGCTTCGAAACCCTGATGCTTGTTTAGACCTTAGGAAGACGCCCTGTAATTTTTGGGGGACTAAGAACCCATGTCACCCATATTCCTTATTCATTCTTTGCAAAAGTCCGTGCACTTGCCTGTACATGAGGGTTTCATTTCCCCAGATTATGCTTCAAAAACCCAAATTCGTGTTTAGCCCTTAACAAGACACCCTGAAGTTTTTTGGGGGATTGAAGACACTTGTAAACCAGAATCCTTATTCTTCCTAAGCAATAGACAGTGCAGTTTCCTGTATATGAGGACTCCCATTATCAAGATTCCTACTCCCAAAACCTGATTGGTGGTTATCTCTTAGCAAGTCGCTCTTTAGATTTTTGGGTTGGAGCACTCGTGTAACCAAGATTCCTTATTCTTTCGTAGCAAGAGGTCGTGCAGTGTTCTGTATATGAGGACTCTCATTACCGAGATACCTGCTTCATTCTCAGGAAGACGCTGAGACATTTCCTGGTGACCGAGAATTCCATGTGTTTGGATATCAAGAGAAAGACCCACATAATGTTCTTGTGGAATTGGACCCCAAGATTCCTGGTTCTCTTTTAAAAATACACCCTAAAATTGTGGCGACATTGAAGCTCAGATTGCTGATTAAACCTTCTCAAGAGACCTTGTGGATTTAGGCGATTGATAACTCCAAGAACCGGTT
>NW_006945463.1:0-674 GCF_000164805.1 Carlito syrichta | reverse complement strand
CTCGGGACACAAAGGGCATATTCTAGGGCCCAAAGAATCTTCTCGCCATGTTTGTGTGTAACTCTCGTCTTAAGATGTACCTCGCAATGCTAAAACTTCCGTTTGTCGGTCTATTCAGATATGGGCCTGGTGTTTTGCGGTTGCCAAATAATTATTACATAATTTTAAGGGTAAT
This sequence comes from Carlito syrichta, assembly GCF_000164805.1. Taxonomy (NCBI): domain Eukaryota; kingdom Metazoa; phylum Chordata; class Mammalia; order Primates; family Tarsiidae; genus Carlito; species Carlito syrichta. The sequence continues at coordinate 499 of NW_006945463.1, read as the reverse complement.
GAGGAATCATGGAATCCAAGTCCCTAGGAAACTTCTGGGCATCTGTCTTTTTGTATACACCATTTGAGTATCAACATTAAAAGGGAAAATCAGGGCATTTTGCTGAGAACGAAAAGGAAATTCAGTTCTAGGAGTTCTCATTAACCAGAATCTACAGTGCCTCTTGATAAGGTTTAATCAACAATCTGGGCTTCTGGGTTCCTACATTTTTCAGAGCTACTTGCTCTGTGAATACCCTACATCTGTCATTATAGATCCACAGGAACTTTCTGGTCCTTTTGTTAGTTGTAATAAGGATCTGGCCCTACAAATCGTTTTGTGTCCTTTGAACATTTACGAACATAGTCATGTTCCTCAGGAATCAAATGGCATATTTGTACAAAATTCCTCGATTCAGGTGACCTCAAACTACAAAAAATGCTCATCGGCATGCAGGTCTGAATTGGGATGTTGAGTTTTGAAGATTACACATTTTGAGAGGTCTTATTATGGGGAACCG
>NW_006945462.1:0-1092 GCF_000164805.1 Carlito syrichta | reverse complement strand
AAATCCCCCAAAAAGTGCAGGGCGTCTTGCTAAGGGCTAAACACGAATCAGGGTTTTTAAAGCATGAATCTGGGGAAATGGAGTCTTATATACAGGCAACTACACGACCTTTTGCTAAGAAACTATAAGGAATATGGTTTACACGAGTCTTCAATTCCAAAAATCTACAGGACATCTTGGAAAGGGCTAAAAAAGAATCAGAGTTTCGAAGCAGGATCTGTATAATGAGAGTCCTAATATACAGGAAACTGCATGGCCTCTTGCTAAGGAAAAAAAAGGAATCGGGGTTATAGCAGGTCTCAGTTCTAAAAATCAACATGCCATCTGCTGTGGGATAAACAGGAATCAGTTTTTAGAAGCTGGAATGTAGGTAACAGCAGTCCTTATATACAGGAAACTACACGGTCTATGCTAAGGACAAATAAGGAATCTGTTTTAAATGGTTCCTCAGTAACAATATCTACATGCATCTTTCTAAAGGCTAAACAAGAATTGCGGATTCGAAACAGGATTCTGGGAAAAGGGAGTCCTCATACACAGAACTCTACATGGCCTCTCGCTAATGAAGAATAAAAAATTTGTGATACACGAGTCCCCAATCCAAAACATTCTCAGGGTGTATTGCTATGGGATGAATAAGAATCAGGGCTTCGAGCTCACCTCATGATTCGGATCTATTTGGCTTTACAAATCTATTTGGTATTACAAATCAGTCATTTCAGCACTCCAGCAGCATTCTGGTCCTCTTGATAGTTGTAAACGTGTATCTGGTACTACAAGTCAGTTAGGATCCTTGGGCCAAGTAAGGTCAGATTCCAGGACCAAAAAGATCATCTTGCCATATTTGGATGAAACTCTGGTCTTAAGATGAACTTGGTAATCTTTAAACTTCCGTTTGTCCTTTTATTTGGAGAGGGGCCGAGGGTTTTGTAGTTGCCAAATATTTAGTACGTATGATTAAAATGTAACAAGGAATCATGAATTCTCTGTCCCTAGGAAACATCTGTGCATCTGTCTTTATGTATTCAGATTTTTGGAATCCTCATAGACAGAGAAAATCAGGGCATCTTGCTGAGAAATAACCAGGAATCG
>NW_006945461.1:0-766 GCF_000164805.1 Carlito syrichta | reverse complement strand
TCTTGATATCCAAACACATGGAATTCTAGGCCACAGGAAATGTCTCAGCCGTCTTTCTGAGAATGAAGCAGGAATCTGGGTAATGAGAGTCCTCATATACAGAACACTTCACGACCTCTTGCTACGAAAGAATAAGGAATCTTGGTTACACGAGTTCTCCAACCCAAAAATCTACAGAGCGTCTCGCTAAGAGATAACCACCAATCAGGTTTTGGGAGTAGGAATCTTGATAATGGGAGTCCTCATACACAGGAAACTGCACTGTCTATTGCTAAGAAAGAATAAGGATTCTGGTTTACAAGTGTCCTCAATCCCCCAAAAAACTTCAGGGTGTCTTGCTAAGGGCTAAACATGAATTTGGGTTTTTGAAGCATAATCTGGGGAAATGAAACCCTCATGTACAGGCAAGTGCACGGACTTTTTCCAAGAAAGAATAAGGAATATGGGTGACATGGGTTCTTAGTCCCCAAAAAATTACAGGGCGTCTTCCTAAGGTCTAAACAAGCATCAGGGTTTCGAAGCATGTATCTGGGAAAGGGAGTACTCATATACAGGCAACTGAACGACTGTTTCTAAAAATAAGGAATCTGGATTATATGAGTCCTCAGTCCCAAAAATACACAGGGCAATTTCTTGAGGGCTAAAGAAGCATCAGGGATTCGAAACATGAATGTGGGTAATAGCAGTCCTCATATACAGGAAAATACACGGCCTCTTGCTAAGAAAAAAGAAGAAATCTGTTTTACATGGTTCCTCTATCAAAAAC
>NW_006945460.1:0-464 GCF_000164805.1 Carlito syrichta | reverse complement strand
TTCAATCTTCTCCATTGGGACAGGAGAAAAAAGCCTTGTGAGAGTTAGAAATAACTGTTTTAATCTACTGACATTTTGTTACATTTTCACTTTTCACTATGCACTATCCTGACTCCTCTCCTGACTGATACAGTTTTTCAGTTTAAAAAAATCATATACTAAATCATTTGGAATCTCCCATTTTCCCTTAAAATTGTGTAGTTAATTAGAGCTTATTTTCTTATCCAAAAGTAAAGGTTTAGGTGTCTAGCTGTTGGGCCTCAGTGGCCTTTGACAGCATTCTATGACCCTTGGGAGAAGAGAGAACCTCTCTGTTGTTTCCTCTGAACAAAATTTCCTCTGAAGACAAAATTTCATGGAGCCCGAGAAAATTCCCCAGGTTTCATGGTTTTCAGCCCACAAAGCCTTTTTTTGTTGTTGTTCCCAGAATTGACTCTGAAACCTTAATCCACATATAAATGTCA
>NW_006945459.1:0-783 GCF_000164805.1 Carlito syrichta | reverse complement strand
GGTTTTGAAGATTCAGCATTTTGGGGGGTTTTATAAGGGGAACCAGGAATCTGGATTCCAGTTCCCAAAGAACATTATGGGAGTCTTTCTTATGATATCCAAACAACTGGAAATCTGTGTCATCAGGAACTGTTGCGGCATCCTGTAGAGTTAAGCAGGAAGCTGGGTAATGGGAGTCGTCATAAACAGGAAGCTACACGGCATATTGCTAAGGAAGAATAAGGAATCTTGGGTAAATGAGTCCTCAATCACAAAAACTACAGGGCGTCCTGCTAAGAAGTATCCACGAATCAGGTTTTGAAGTAGGAATCTGGGTAATGGGAGTCCTCACATACAGGAAACTTCACTGCCTATTGCTAAGTAAGAATAAGGAATCTGCGTTACTCGTGTCCTCAATCCCCAAAAAACTTCAGGCCGTCTTGCTAACGGCTAAACACGAATCAGGGTGTTTTAAGCATGAATCTGGGGAAATGGAGTTCTTATATACAGGCAACTACATGACCTTTTGCTAAGAAAGAATAAGGAATCTGGGTTATATGAGTCCTCAACCCCAAAAATCTACAGTGTATCTTGGAAAGGGCTAAATAAGAATCAGAGTTTGATGCAGGATGTATGTAATGAGAGTACTAATTTACAGGAAAATACACGGCCCCTTGCCAAGGAAGAAAAAGAATTGGGGTTATAGCAGTCCTCAGTCCTAAAAATAAACTGGCCATCTGCTGTGGGCTAAACAAAATTTAGGGTAGAGAATCTGCTATATAGGTAGTAGCAGTCCTCATATAG
>NW_006945458.1:2938-3933 GCF_000164805.1 Carlito syrichta | reverse complement strand
AAAATAAAAGGACAAATGGAAGTGAAGGATAACATGGTTCACTTAAGACCAGAGTTACATCCAAATATGGCAAGAAGATCATTTGTCCTGGAATCTGGCGTAACATTTTCCGAGGAACATAATGGACATGGAGTGCCCGATACCCGTTTACAGCTATCAAGAAGACCAGCATGTTGCTGGAGTCGTGAAATGACCGATTCGTTATATCTGCATGCTAAATTGCTCCGAAATATTTGGGGAGCTCGAAGCCCTGTTTCTTGTTTGTCCCATAGCAGACATCCTGGGAATTTTGTAGATTGAGGACTTGTACAACAAAGATTCTTTATTCTTCCTTAGTTACAGACTGTTTAGGGTCCTGTGCATGAGGACTCTTTCCATAGATTCCTGTTTTGAAACCCTGATCCTTGTTTAGCCCTTAGTAAGACGCCATGTAGATTTTTTGATAGAGGAACCATGTAAAACAGATTTCTTCTTTTTTCTTAGCAAGAGGCCGTGTATTTTCCTGTATATGAGGACTGCTATTACCCACATTCATGTTTCGAATCCCTGATGCTTCTTTAGCCCTCAAGAAATTGCCCTGTGTATTTTTGGGACTGAGGACTCATATAATCCAGATTCCTTATTTTTAGAAACAGTCGTGCAGTTGCCTGTATATGAGTACTCCCTTTCCCAGATACATGCTTTGAAACCCTGATGCTTGTTTAGACCTTAGGAAGACGCCCTGTAATTTTTTGGGGACTAAGAACCCATGTCACTCATATTCCTTATTCTTTCTTTGCAAAAGTCCGTGCACTTGCCTGTATATGAGGGTTTCATTTCCCCAGATTATGCTTCAAAAACCCAAATTCGTGTTTAGCCCTTAGCAAGACACCCTGAAGTTTTTTTGGGGATTGAGGACACTTGTAAACCAGAATCCTTATTCTTTCTTAGCAATAGACAGTGCAGTTTCCTGTGTATGAGGACTCCCATTATCAAGATTCCTACTCCCAAAACCT
>NW_006945458.1:0-1680 GCF_000164805.1 Carlito syrichta | reverse complement strand
CGACTGCTATTACCTATATTGCAGCTTCTAAACCCTGATTCTTGTTTAGCCCACAGCAGATGGCCTGTTGATTTTTAGGACTGAGGACTGCTATTACCCCGATTCTTTTTCTTCCTTGGCAAGGGGCCATGTAGTTTCCTGTATATTAGGGCTCAAAATACATAGATCCTGCTTCGAATCTCTGATTCTTATTTAGCCCTTTCCAAGATGCCCTGTAAATTTTTGGGGTTGAGGACTCGTGTAACCCAGATTCCTTATTCTTTCTTAGCAAAAAGTCATGTAGTTGCCTGTATATAAGAACTCCATTTCTCCAGATTCATGCTTAAAACACCCTGATTCGTGTTTAGTCCTTAACAAGACAACTTGAAGCTTTTTTCTGATTGAGAACACGAGTTACGCAGATTCCTTATTCTTACTTAGCAATAGGCAGTGAAGTTTCCTGTATGTGAGGACTCCCATTACCCAGATTCCTACTTCAAAACCTGATTCGTGGTTACCTCTTAGTAAGACGCCCTTTAGTTTTTGGGATTGAGGACTCATGTAACCAAGATTCCTTATTCTTCCTTAGCAATATGCCGTGTATTTTCCTGTATATGACAACTCCCATTACCCAGCTTTCTGCTTCACTCTGCAGGATGCCGAGAGAGTTCCTGGTTACCTAGAATTCCAGTTGTTTGGATATCAAGAGAAAGACTCCCATAATGTTCTTTGGGAACTGGAATCCAAGATTCCTGGGTCCCCTTAACAAGACCTCCCCAAAATGTGGAATCTTCCAAACCCAGCATCCCAAATCCAACCAGCCCGCCTACAAGAATTTACTGTAGTATGAGGTCATCTGAATCGAGGGATTTTTTACAAATATGCCATTTGATTCCTGGGGAACATGATTATGGTCGTAGATATTCCTAGGACACAAAGGGATTTGTAGGGCCAGATCCTTGATTACAACTAACAAGAGGACCAGAAAGTTCCTGTGGATCTGTAATGACAGATTTAGGGTATCATAGGAGGAAGTAGCTCTGAAAAATTTAGGGACACAGAAACTCAGATTGCTGATTAAACCTTATCAAGAGGCCCTGTAGATTGCGGGTAATGAGAACTCCTAGAACCGGATTTCAATTTCGTTCTCAGCAAGATGCCCTGATTTTCGCTTGTGATGTGGATACCCAAACTGTGTATACAAATAGACAGAGCCCAGAAGTTTCCTAGGGACTTGGATTCCATGATTCCTCATTACCCTTAAGAGTATGTATAAATATTTGGCAACCTCAAAACACCAGGCCCCTATCTCAATTGACGGACAAACGGAAGTTTTAGCATTGCGAGGTACATCTTAAGACGAGAGTTACACACAAACATGGTGAAAAGATTCTTTGGGCCCTAGAATATGCCCTTTGTTTTCCCGAGGAAACCAATGGACTTGTATGGACACATTATCAGTTATAACTATCAAGATGACAAGAGGGTTGCTGAGAATATGTAATGGAAAAACTGTCATATCCAAGAGAGCAGTAGCCCTAAAAAATGTGGGGATTTAGAAGCCCAGATTCCAGATTAGCCCTTATAAAGTGACTCTGTAGAATTCTTGGATTGGTGACACCCATAACCCAGATACTTTTTGTTCTCATTGAGACTCCCGAACGTTACTTGGCGACGTGGACTACAAACTCTTATACATCA
>NW_006945457.1:0-761 GCF_000164805.1 Carlito syrichta | reverse complement strand
CAAGACGCCGAGACATTTCCTGGTGACCTAGAATTCCAGTTGCTTGGATATCAAGAGAAAGACCCTCATAATGTTCTTGTGGAATTGGAACCCAAGATTCCAGGTACTCTTTTAAAAAGACATCCTAAATTGTGGCGAAATAGAAGCCCATATTGCTAATTAAACCTTATCAAGAGACCTTGTAGATTTAGGCAATTGAGAACTCCAAGAACTGGATTCCCTTTCGTTCTCAGCAAGATGTCCTGATTTTCCCTGTCTATATGGATTCCAAAACTCTGTATGCAAAAATACAGATGCCCAGATGTTTCCTATGGACGTGGAATCCATGATTCCTGGTTGCATTTTAATAATATATACTAAATATTTGTCAACTGCAAAAGCCTCAGCCCCTCTCCAATTAAAAGTAGAAATGGAAATTTAAAAATTACCAAGTTCATCTTAAGACCAGAGGTACATCCAAATACGGCAAGAAGATACTTTTGTACCGAGAAACTTAAGGTACTTGTACTACCAAGTACCAGTTTACAACTATCAAGAGGACCAGAATGTTGCTGGAGTCCTGAAATGACTGATTCGTAATACCCACAAGCCAAGTAGCTCCGAAAAATGAGAGGAGTCAAAGCCCTGATTCTTGTTTATCCTGTAGCAAGACACCCTGAGAATTTTTCGAATTTGGGACCCGTTTATCAGATTCCTTATTCTTCCTTAGCGAGGGGCGGTGTACTGTCCTGTATATTAGGACTCCCTTCCCCAGAATCCTT
>NW_006945456.1:0-749 GCF_000164805.1 Carlito syrichta | reverse complement strand
TAAACAAGATTTAGGGTAGAGATCTGCTATATAGGTAGTAGCAGTCCTCATATAGAAATTCTACACCATCTCTTGCCAAGGAGAAATAAGAAATCTGTTTTACATGGTTCCTCAGTCACAATATCTACATGACATCATGGTAAGGGTTAAACAAGAATCAGTGTTTTGAAATTGTATTCTGGGGAATGAAGTCCTCATATACAGGACACTACACAGACCCTCGCTAAGGAAGAATAAGGAATCTGTGATACACAAGTCCCCAATCCAAAAAGTTCTCAGGGTAGCTGTCTACGGGATAAACAAGAAACAGGGCTTCGAGCTCCTCTCATGTTTCAGAGCTATTGGCTTGTGGGTATTACGAATCAGTCACTTCAGAACTCCAGCAACATTCTGGTCCTCTTGATAGTTGTAAACGGGTATCAGGTAGTACAAGTCCATTAGATTACTCGGGACAACTAAGGCCAGATTCCCGGAACAAAAGTATCTCCTTGCCGTATTTGGATGTAACTCTGGTCTTCAGATGCACTTGGTAATCCTTAATTTCCGTTTGTACTTTTATTTGGAGAGGGTTCGAAGGTTTTGCAGTTGCCAAATATTTAGTACCTATTATTAAAATGTAACCAGGAACCGTGGATTGCACGTCCCTAGGAAACATCTGGGCATCTGCATTTGTGTATACAGAGTTTTGGGATCCACATAGACAGGGAAAATCAGGGTATCTTGCTGAGAACGAAAAGGGAATCCGGTTC
>NW_006945455.1:0-636 GCF_000164805.1 Carlito syrichta | reverse complement strand
ACAGGACTTTCTGGTCCTTTTGTTAGTTGTAATCAAGGATCTGGCCCTACAAATCGTTTTGTGTCCTTTGAACATTTACGAACATAATCATGTTCCTCAGGAATCAAATGGCATATTTGTACAAAATTCCTCGATTCAGGTGACCTCAAACTGCGAAAAATGCTCATCGGCATGCAGGTCGGAATTGGGATGTTGGGTTTTGAAGATTCCACATTTTGAGAGGTCTTATTATGGGGACCCAGGAATCTTGGATTCCAGTTCCCAAAGAACATTATGGGACTCTTTCTCCTGATACCCAAACAACTGGAATTCTAGGTCACCAGGAACTGTCTCGGAATCCTGCAGAGTGAAGCAGGAAGCTGGGTAATGGGTATCATCATATACAGGAAACTACACGGCATATTGCTAAGGAAGAATAAGGAATCTTGGTTACATGAGTCCTCAATCCCAAAACCTACAGTGTGTCTTCCTAATGGGTAACCATGAATCAGGTTTCTGAAGTAGGAATCTGGGTAATGGGAGTCCCCACATACATGAAACATCATTGCCTATTGCTAAGTACTAATAAGGAATCTGCGTTACACGTGCCCTCAATCTCCAAAAAACTTCAGGGCGTCTTGCTAAGGGCTAAACACG
>NW_006945454.1:0-803 GCF_000164805.1 Carlito syrichta | reverse complement strand
TACATGGCCTCTAACTAAGGAAGAATAAAGAATCTTTGTTTGCGAGTCCTCAATCCATAAAATTCCTAGGGTGTCTGCTATGGAAGAACAAGAAACAGGGCTTCGAGCTCCCCAAATGTTTCAGAGCAATTTAGCATGCGAATATTATGAATTGGTCATTTCAGGACTCCAGCAACATTCTGGTCCTCTTGATAGTTGTAAACGGGTATTGGGCACTCCAAGTCCGTTAGGTTCCTCGGAACAACTAAGGCCGGTTACCAGGACAAAAAGAATCTTCTTGCCATATTTGGATGTAACTCTGGTCTTAAGGTGAACCCTGTCATCCTTCAACTTCCATTTCTCCTTTTATTTTGAGAGGGGCCAAGGGTTTTGTAGTTGCCAAATGTTTAGCATGTATTTTTAAAGGTAACCAGGAATCATGGATTCCACGTCCCTAGGAAATTTCTGGGCATCTGTCTTTTTGTATACAGAGTTGGAATCCACATCGACAAGAAAAATCACGGCATCTTGCTGAGAACAAAAAGGGAATGTGGGTTCTTGGAGTCCTCAATCGCTGAAGCCTAGAGGGCCACTTGATATGGTTTAATCAGGAATCTGGGCTTCTAGGTACCCATATATTTAGGGTGTCTTGTTAAAGGGAAGCAGGAATCTCGGTTTCAAATTCCCCAGGAAGCTTCTAGGAGTCTTTCTATTGATATCCAAACAACTTGAATTCTAAATCTCCAGGAAATGTTTCAGTGTCTTGCTGAGAATGAAGCAGGAGTCTGGGTAATGGGAGTCCTCATATACAGGAAACTGCACTG
>NW_006945453.1:0-7237 GCF_000164805.1 Carlito syrichta | reverse complement strand
CAACCACTGACTCCTGCCAAGGGAGCCTGCCTCCACCCGTGCCCAGGACACATGTTCATTACATCAAAAGGCCGGTGCAAACACTATCACCACTTCATTTGCAATTTTGCCTCAAAGCCTCTGTGTCTATCCTCAAATATTGGGTGTATCGATAAAATGCAGTGGTGTTGCAGTATCACTATAGATTAGCTATGTCAGAACTGTTGTATGTATATGCATTATAATACAGGGCATGGCTTATCTGTCATCTCCTGCACATGACACGGTGCATACACGGTTGCAGACAGGTCCAAGCTATTTTCCTTTGCATCTATGTATACTTGTTTTGCAAAGATGTAGAATAGAAATAAAGGAATAATTTTGCTACCATCTAGTGTAAACTTTTCAACTATCTTTTAAAATCTTTCCTTTCTAAGAAACAAAAATGACCATATGAAATACTTGTTAAATTTCTTCTGTGACACCCACATGTTTTATATTGTTAATAAGATTGGCAGAATGCCTTGAGACAACATGGGTCACATGCTTGTACATAACTCTGAATTGTCCAGTATTTTTGTAAATTATTTAATCCTCAAAGACATTGCACTGTGTTGGAGGAAGTATGTTAGAATACTATCCAAAATATGAATATGTCAAATGGGTATGTTATGACTAATGGCAAAACTGTCCTCTGAAGCTTGAACACAGGCATAGGTCATTGTAGAGTTGAGAATAATGCAATTGTTAGTTACTGGCTGTTAATGGTGAATTGAAGCTGTGACAATAACTTGTGTGTTGTTGGGCTATGAGTAACAATGGTAGGGTCATGCCTAAGGAATTTCTACCTTTTCTAGAAATGGAGATGGAGACGCAGAACTTTCCAATTAGACACCAGCCTCGTGTTGTCTCAAGTGGTAAATAGCAAAGGTAGAGCAATGTCTTACTGGAAGAAGAGGTGACACTGATGTGGGGGACGATTCTCAGTCACAGCAATCCATCATGTGGGCAGTTGCCCCGCATGTATCTGTGTAGGGACTTCAGTGCTGAGTGGCACTGGGGTGCATAGCCTGCATGGAGATGCTTACTGTCTCGAATGTGCCATGGGAAGGGTGCCCACATTTCTTTACACTCCACCATTGTGGCTTGGTTCATTGGGTTCAAGGGGCAGTCCAGGGTTCAGATTTCCAAGACACATCTTCAAGCTGTAGGATGCAGAAGTTCAGTACACCAAACCAGGGCAAGAAATGCCAAAATGGGGTTTTTAAGGACTCAGATGCTGAAAATAGGAATGATGTTGAGGAAGACAAATGGTCAGACCCAGGTTACCAGGGTAAAGTCAGGAGCCAGGTAAGGCCAGTCATATTGTCACATGGCTGGGTCCAATGGCCACACCAGGATGGCTGGGAATGACCGCTGTTCAGGAGAGTAGGCAAAGCTAGCATATGGGGCTTTGTGGGTTTTCTTCTTCCTTACGACCCTAACTTGCATGTCAGCCTTTCTGGACCAGTTTCTCAAATTCTCCACAGGGTACTGACATAGGGACTAATTTTGTTGAATGCTTGGAAATGTCTACAAAGACACACTTTTCAAAATTATATGTTCACATAGAGCACAGTTTTTTTTTCAGATTCTACCACCAATTTGTTATATGACATTAAATATTCTCTTACGATGCCTAAGCCTCATTTCCTCACCTACTAAGAAGAGGTGTAATGTCAGAGAGAATTGATAAGGAGACACTTACCATTTGGTTGTAAAAATAAAAGGCAGTTCTAGATGTGAAAAGTTTGTTTCATCTGTTAGTAAATTCATTCATTCATCCTGTCTCTAAATTCATTATTCTTAATATAGGAATTTATAGACAGTCATTGAAAGCAAAAGGTCTTTTACTTAGGGTAAGTGTTTTAATCAAAAGATCACTTAGATCTCATGGAAATTAAGTGCCCATATAAGGGAAGGCATATTCTCGTTATTTGGGGATAAATTTTGGTAAGATATTTGAAAATAGGAGCTACCACCACAAATAGTGATGGTGAATTTGGGAAGAAATTAGAAAAAAGTATCTTTGAAGTTAACCCTGAGTAGTCAGCTATGGGTCTTGACATTTCAATGGACTCAACAGAGAAAAGTTTTATTATTCAATGTACCTTTGAAAAAGTAGATATTATCAATAAGAAATTGGGAGCACGGGGAAGATTCACAATTTTAACTGAAAATTTTCACTGGATAATTTTCAGAGCTGTTCAGGATTAAAATGTCATTTGAAAATTCTATAGAATTAGTCCCCCTTAAAAGCAATTATATATTATTAAATTTATTTAGTATGTGTGGGCATACTATATAAATGTATTATCGCCGGGCTCGGTGGCTCAGCCTGTAATCCCGTGCCTTTGGGAGGCTGAGGTGAGTGGATTACCCTCGCCCGCGGGTTCGAGACCCACCTAGGCAGTGAGACCTCATCTCTACAATAAATCAAAAACTCAGCTGGGCGTGGTGGCGCATGCCTGTAATTCCAGTTACTCGGAAGGCTGAGGCGGAAGGATCGCCGGAGCCCAGCAGGTCGAGGCTGCGGTGGCTGGGAGCAGCCACTGCACTCCAGTCTGGGCAACCGAGGGAGACTCCAACTCAAAAAAAAATAAAAAGTAAAAAAATAAATGTATTATCGTTATGGGATATTAAGTCTATAGAATTTTAATGTAAGTGCTATTGGAGCCATGGTTTCTGTAAATCCTAAATGCTCTTAAGATCCTAAGTGCATGTATGATGAGTCTCTCAAAATTATTTGACAGAAATCTTTATCACCAACAGAAAATAAGTAACAGTGGTGTCCATGACTATCTATCTTCAGCTGAATAGTCTTTTACAGAATATTTTTAGAGATTAAAGAAAAACTAGTAAAATAAGAGTGCATATAACTAGTTAGATTTTATTATACTCGTCATTGAAAGTGTGAATACCATAAAATTGCAAGTGTTTTGAAAGCTGTTTCTACTTTGAAAAAATATCTTCTCTGTTTTCTAAGGTAGAGCTGTAGTACTGCTGAGTTTTACATTTAAAACTAGGATGATTTTTAGCGTCTTACATGCAAAAATACATAAACACAAAACCCTCCCCCTGGGAGGTGGGAGGAAAGCAGGAAAAGAATAATGTCTTGACATTCTTAAAGGTGCAAAAGTGTTTTTCTTCATTCCATATCCTTAAATTTCTTTTGAGAAAAACTTTAAAATTTTACCTCTTTGTAAATAGAGAAAAATTAACACCATGTTTATTTATATAATTAGCAATCTTAAAGGAGGCACCAAAATAACATTTTACAGTAACTTCATAAAAAATTAAAGAATCTATCAAGCACTGAACTTAAAAACACTTCCTATCCTCCTGACTGTTGTTGACATTCACATCTAATTTTATTCAGTGAGTTGGAAAAGGTGGTTACAACAGACATGAATATTCCTGTTAAGATTCCATTCTCTAAAGGCTATTTCTTATCTGCATCCTCAAGTCTGAACATGAGGCTGGTGCCTTGGATTAAGTCCATTTTGCATTGCTATAAAGGAATGCCTGAGGCTGGGTAATTTACACAGAAAATAGGTTTATTTTGGCTAGAAGTTCTGCACTGGACAGTCATCTGCTTCTAGTGGGGCTACAATCATGTCAGAAGGTGGAGAGGAGGCAGTTATGTCACAAGGCAGGAGTAAAAGCAAGAAAAGGAGGAGCTGCCAGGTTCTTTTAAATGATCAGCTCTTGCATGAACTAATAGAATGACAACTCACTCATCACTGTGAGACAAAAGCCCTTCATGAGGGATCCACCCCCAGGACCCAAGCACCTCCCACCAGGCCCCTCCTCCAGCCCTGGGGGTCATATTTCAACATGAAATTTGGAGGGGACAAACACCCAAACCATACTAGTCCCAAGATGATGATGGTGATCCCCAGAGGCCAACCTCTCCTTCAGAATGCAGAGCTGAGTGTCTCGAGGTTCCACATGGGATTAACCACATGCGAGTTAGTCTTAGGGGCCATGAGCAAGCACAACCACATGCACACACATGCAGTAGTCACAGACCTGTGAGGCCAGCAGTGGCCGGGTCTGGTAATGGGGAGCAACGCCCTCCCCTTCAAGGAACAGTGGGTGTGCCAGCCCTGCCCAGGCCTCTGCCTCTTATCCTGGTCCCGATCCCATGTATCTGGCTTCCATGTGGGATCTTTGTTGCGTGCTGATTCTCTTTTGCACCCCATTCGGTTTTATACCAGTCTCCACACGAGCCTGTTAGAGATGTCATATTTGCCCAGAAATCCCAGCCTGCTGTTGCTCCACCATCACTTTCCAATGAATACAGACTTTGTTGCGTGTATTTCCATAGCTCTGGTTACTTCTATTTCTATTCTTATTGCAAAGATCTGTGCAAATAAAATCACATTGAGAGACATGGCTGTAAATGTGCTCTGCTCAATTCCCTATGCCATGCAGCACCCGTGAACTGCAGCTCCAAAATGCCTGCTGCATTTCAGTGGCTTCTGCGTGGGGCACCGTGATGGGGTAGATGCAGGACTGGCCTGGGGTCTCACAGACCCTGTTCCTCCACTCACCTTGTGTTACTTAAGCCTCTGAGCCTCAGCACACTTATCGGTAAAGCGTCAGTGGCCATGTCTTACTCACAGATGAGAATGAGGATTCAATGAGATGAAGTACATAAAGCACAAATGTTGTCTACAGGGCATCATGGGAGCACAAGAAGTGACTGCCTAGTTTCTTCAGCCAGCAGCAGTCATGAGGAGAGACGGAGGTGTGCCCAAATGAATGTTCATTGTAGAAACCATCAGAAACTCGGAGGAATATGACTCTATTCCAGAGGAATAGATCAGGCCTCATAGTGGTGTGCACTACACATGGGAATGTGTGACTCCAGGTGGCTGTGAAGACAATGCCATGGCTTCTCGAATCCCTTTCAACCCTAAGCTCTGTCCAGTTCTGAAGTGTTGTAAGAAGGCCCATTCAATGACACATCTACCTTTAAAGGCATGCATAGTATAACTTATTAAAAAATCATTACAGTATAAATCTGTTTTGTTATACTGCTTGAATGAACTTAGCATTAAATATCGAGACATTAAAAGTATAAGACAGGTCCTGATATCCTATATTTGAAACTTTCTGTAGGAATGGACCAGGTTGTGTTCATCCAGTGAGCAACTGATACAGAAGGCCTTTCTAACTGGCAACATGGAGATGGCGTTATTGCCTCTTTGACTGACCTTACACAGTTGTGATAGTATTTGAGTTGCATCATAATCTGAGGTCACCTCTAAAGCTATCAGGCTAAGGGTTCCCTGGAATCTGTACCACAAAATTCTGTAAGCCACAAGAAGGAAACGGATGACACAGAAATCAAGAAAGACAATGGGAGTCTGCAGAAGGTACATTCTGTGGGCAACTTGACTTCCATTCTGGTTCAATATGTTGCTAGAGGATTCAGGCTTGGCAATGTAAATGAGATGGAGGAAGGGAAGTAGGTGGGAAGGGAGGAAGCCATAGTGGAAAGAGGCGACTTTGACGTCAGACAAGCCTCATCAATCATCTACTTGCACCGAGCTTCACCGTCATTGTCATTGAGCAGAATGATAAAACCTACCTTTCATTATTTCTTTTCTTTTCTTTTTTTGGAGTTGGAGTCTCACTCCGTCGCCCAGGCTGGAGTGCAGTGTCATACTCACAGGCACCCCACCGTCAACCTGCTGGGCTCCCGTAATCCTTCCACTACAGCCTTCCAAATAGCCAGAACTACAGGTGAGTGCTACCACGCCCAGCTAATTTTTTATTTATTGTAGAGATGAGGTCTTGCCAACTTGCCTGGGTTGGTCTCAAACCCACAGGTTCTATTTACAGCACATGTTACATAGGAATTGTAAATAAACTCAACCAAGTGCCGGCTCTTGTAGACTGAGTGGCTTTCTGAAGTTCTGGGTTGGAAAGAATTCTGAGGCTATCTCTGGGATCATTGGGAGAGAATGCTGTTTGGTGATGTCTGCTCTGGGCAGAAAGTAGAGTGAGGAAAAAGCCCATAGGGATATACTCGCTCTAAATGTTCTCTAGATAGATATCACGCTGACTGCTGTTGTCACAACGGTGTTTGTCCCTCTTTAAATTGCTAAACTTCTACATCTTCAACACAAAATGGAATCAGTTAATATTTTTGGCCATAATAGTAGTGTATATCATTTTTTATTAATTTGGTGGTAAAGTTATGAATGTTGTCTGCCAAAAAAAGCTAAAATCAACAATCAGAATTTACTATTTCTAATTTCACTATCTAAAATACCTACTTGGGAAAATTCCAGCAATCTCTGAAGGTAGAAAGAGGATTGGAGGAGAGATAGTTTTGAGCCATAGGCCCAGGTTACCATGAAAGGTTTGCATTGTGTTCCATATTTCTTTAAAATAGTCACACAAGGGAGAGGAGGTACAGCATGTTTTGCTCTTAGACAGTCCATGACTTTCTGGACTTTTTTCCTGTTTCTTCTCTAGGGCCAGGTTTCTTTTCTGGGTAAATAGTCATGTTCCTGTCAGCCACAGGGGGATTTCTGAATCCCAAACAGCTGATTTTGTATTCCTGCCCCATGCCTTTATTTTAGGACAGTGGTCTGATCAAATCCATATTCTAAAATGTATGTATTTATAGGCATATCAAGAATAGTTTACAGTTTGAGTATGATTCTTTTTTCCACCACAAAATTGTTTTTTTTTTAACTGTGTTATATCAGTTTTTTTTTTAATTACTGATGACTTCATTCTGCTTGAATCCAACGCTGCAGTTTCCTTGGGGTAAACTAATAGATTATGTATGTGATGTTTGCACCGTGTTGATTGAACTCATCTGGTGAGTTTGAACGTGGCTCATGGAATTCCATCACGGGCAGAAGCCTGTGCCTTGGCTCCCCACACAACAGCAGTCTCAGGTTTCTCTAGAGTCAGGCTGTGCTGCTTCTCCTGCCTGCTCGGAAAAGCTCATCAAGACTTTGAATTGTTTCAACTGCTCCAGGAAAATATTTATTTGAAAAAAATTGTAGTAAAGAAAGAGAACAATTTTGAGAGTCTTTTTTTTTTTTTTCTGAGTTGGAGTCTCACTCTGTCTCCCAGACTGGAGTGCAGTGGCCACTCCCGGCCACTGCAGCCTCGACCTGCTGGGCTCCGGCGATCCTTCCGCCTCATCCTTCCAAGTAGCCGGAACTACAGGCACGCACTACCACGCCAA
>NW_006945452.1:0-761 GCF_000164805.1 Carlito syrichta | reverse complement strand
AAACCTGATCTTCGTTTAGCCCTAGAAAGATTCCCTGTGTATATTTAGGATCAAGCGTATGATAACCCAGATTCCTTATTCGTCCTTAACAAGAGGATGTAAATTTTCCTATATATGAGGATTCCCATTTCCCAAATACGTGCGTCAAATCCCTGAGACATTTTTAACCCTTAGTAGGAATCCCTGTAGTTTTTTGGTATGTCAGGACTCGTGTGACTCAGATTCCTTATTCTTCTGTAGCAAGAGGCCATGTATATTCCTGTATATGAGGACTCCCATTACTCAGATTGCTTCCTTCTCTGAAATTCGCTGAATATTTACTGATGAACGTAGAATTCCAGTTGTTTGGATATCAATAGGAAGACTCACATATGGTACCTGGGAACTGTAATCCAAGTTCCCACGGTCCCATACAAGACATCATATAAACGTGGGATATTGAAAACCCAATATCCCAATTGCCACCAGCCCGACCACAAGAAAGTTCTATAGTTTGAGGCTCCCGGAAGCGAGGGATTTAGTAGCAAAATGCCAATTGATTCCTAGGGAACTGGATTATGACCTAACATGTTCATAAGAAACACACGGGAATGTAGGTTCAGGTCCTCAGTTACAATTATCAAGAGGACCGTAAACTTCTTGGGAATCTGTAATGACAGATTTTAGGTATCCACGCAGCAAGTAGCTCTGAAAAATGTAGGGACCTACAAGTACAAACTCCTCCTTAAACCTTATTAAGAAGCCGTATAGATTTTGGCGAT
>NW_006945451.1:0-381 GCF_000164805.1 Carlito syrichta | reverse complement strand
CCGTCATGGGTGAGTGGAGGAACAGGCCCCCAGCCCTTGTCCCCTATTGGAGGAAACCCATGAGAATCTTTGCAGGTGCCCACTCCTCATTGTGGTTTCCCCACCTGAGCAGGTGCCCTCACACCTGTCACATGGCTCAGATAGTTTGGAATTTTATGTCAGTGGCTCATAGAGCACCTGCCTGTTGGCATCTGACTTGTTTGCTCAACACTGTGGACTTCTCGTGTTTTGTTGCTGCTGTTGCTCACTTTTGATGCTGTGTGGAATTCGATGGTGCGAGTTTCCCTCTGCAGTCCGCTCGCTGCCCTGCTGTGGGACATGCAGCTCCTCCCCACCCGAGGCTCTTGTGAACCGCCTGGTATGCCAGCCTCGGATGTCTCT
>NW_006945450.1:0-862 GCF_000164805.1 Carlito syrichta | reverse complement strand
CAGTAGATTTTTGGCATTGAGGACATGGAGAAACGAGATCCTTATTCTTTCTTAGCAGAGACTGTGTAGTTTCCTGTGTATGAAGACTCCCCATTACCCAGATACTTGCTAAGAAAACCTGATCTTTCGTTTAGCCTTAGAAAGATGCCCTGTGTATATTAGGATTGAGCGTATGTTAACCCAGATTCCTTATTCGTCCTTAACAAGAGGATGTAAATTTTCCTATATATGAGGATTCCCATTTCCCAAATACGTGCATCAAATCCCTGAGACATTTTTAACCCTTAGTAAGAATCCCTGTAGTTTTTTGGTATGTCAGGACTCGTGTGACTCAGATTCCTTATTCTTCTGTAGCAAGAGGCCATGTATATTCCTGTATATGAGGACTCCCATTACGCAGATTGCTTCCTTCTCAGAAATTCCCTGAATATTTACTGATGAACGTAGAATTCCAGTTGTTTGGATATCAATAGGAAGACTCACATGTGGTACCTGGGAACTGTAATCCAAGTTCCCACGGTCCCCTTACAAGACATATAAATGTGGGATATTGCAAACCTAATATCCCAATTGCCACCAGCCCAACCACAAGAAAGTTCTGTATTTTGAGGCTCCTGGAAGCGAGGGATTTAGTAGCAAAATGCCAATTGATTCCTAGGGAACTGGATTATGACCGAAGATGTTCACAAGAAACACACGGGAATGTAGGTTCAGGTCCTCATTTACAATTATCAAGAGGACCGTAAACTTCTTGGGAATCTGTAATGACAGATTTTAGGTATCCAAGCAGCAAATAGCTCTGAAAAATGTAGGGACCTTCAAGCACAAACTCCTCCTTAAACCTTATTAAGAAGCCGTATAG
>NW_006945449.1:0-772 GCF_000164805.1 Carlito syrichta | reverse complement strand
GGTCTGTCCAAGTTGACTGTCCCTATCTAGAGTGATGGCCTGTCCAGGGAGTCTGCGCTTCTCAGGGAGTCTGATCCTGTCCTGGGAGTCTGGGCCTGTCCAAGGTTTTTGTCTGGGTCTGTCCTGGATATCTGGGTCTGTCTGGGGTGTCTGGGCCTGTACATGGTGTCTGGACCTGTCTAGGGTATCTGGACCTGTCCTGGTGTATGGCCCTCTCCTGAATGTTTCATTCTTTCCAAGTTATCTGAATGGGTCTGTCTGAGGTGCCTGGGCCTGTCCATGGTATCGTATCATGTCTAGGGTTTCTGGGGCTGTCCAGGGTATCTAGACCTGTCCAGGGTGTCTGGCCCTCTCCCTAGTGTTTGGTTCTGTCCAAATTGTCTATCTGGGTCTGTCTGGGGTCTATGAGCCTGTTCGGGGTTTCTTGGTTTATCTGGGGTGTATGGATCTGTCTGGGATTTTGGCCCTCTCCTGGGTTTCTGGTTCTGTCCAGGGTGTCTGAGCCTGTCTGGAGTGTCTAGACTTATCCTGGGTGTCAGTCTGAGTCTGTCTGAGGTGTCTTGACTTATCCAGAGAGTTTGGGCCTGTCCAGGGTGTCTGAGTCTGTCCAGGATGTCTGGGCCTGCCTGGGGTACCTGGTCCTTTTCGGGGTATTTGGACCTTTCCAAGGTGTCTATGTGGATCTGTCTAGTATGTCCGGGCCTGTCTGGGGAATCTGAGCCTGTCCAGCATATCTGTCACTGTCCAGAGTGTCTGGGTGTATCTGGGGAGT
>NW_006945448.1:0-493 GCF_000164805.1 Carlito syrichta | reverse complement strand
AAAAAGGGTATCTGGTATTACAAAGTCCCTTTAGTTCCTTCGGGATAACTAACGCCAGATTCCAGGAAAAAAAGTAGCATCTTGCCGTATTTGGATGTAACTCAGGTCTTAAGATCAACTTGGTAATCCTTAAATTTTCTTTTGTACTTTTATTTGGAGAGGGGCCGAGGGTTTTGTAGTTGCCAAATATTTAGTACGTATTATTAAAATGCAACCAGGAATCATGGATTCCACGTCCCTAGGAAACATCTGGGCATCTGCATTTCCATATACAGAGTTTTGGAATCCACATAGACAGGGAAAATCAGAGCATCTTGCTGAGAACGAAAACGGAATCCGGTTCTTGGAGTTCTCAATCACCTAAATCTTCAAGGTCTCTTGATAAAGTTTAACCAGCAATCTGGCCTTCTATTTCGCCACATTTTTAGGGTGTCTTTTTAAAAGGGAACCAGGAATCCTGAGTTCCAATTCCACAGGAACTTTATGGGAGTCG
>NW_006945447.1:0-5768 GCF_000164805.1 Carlito syrichta | reverse complement strand
CACGTATAACCAGATTCCTTATTCTTCCTTCGCAATAGACAGTGCAGTTTCTTGTATATGAGGACTTCCATTATCCAGAATCCGACTCCCAAACCCTGATTGGTGGTTATCTCTTAGCAAGACGCTATGTAGCTTTTTGGGATAGAGGACTCGTCTAACCAAGATTCCTTATTCTTCCATAGCAAGAGGTCGCGCACTGTTCTGTATATGATAACTCCCATTACTGAAATTCCTGCTTCATTTTCAGCAAGACGCCGAGACATTTCATGGTGACCTAGAATTCCAGTTGTTTGGATATCAAGAGAAAGACTCCCATAAAGTTCTTGTGGAATTGGAACACAGGATTCCTGGTTCCCTTTTAAAAAGACACCCTAAAAATGTGGAGACATAGAAGCCCAGATTGCTGATTAAACTTTATCAAGAGACCTTGAATATTTAGGCGATTGAGAACTCCAAGAACCGGATTCCGTTTTCGTTCTCAGCAAGATGCTCTGATTTTCCCTGTCTATGTGGATTCCAAAACTCTGTATACGGAAATGCAGATGCCCAGATGTTTCCTAGGGACGTGGAATCCATGATTCCTGGTTGCATTTTAATAATACGTACTAAATATTTGGCAACTGCAAAACCCTCGGCCCCTCTCCAAATAAAAGTACAAAAGGAAATTTAAGGATTACCAAGTTGATCTTAAGACCAGAGTTACATCCAAATACGGCAAGATGCTACTTTTTTTCCTGGAATCTGGCGTTAGTTACCCCGAGGAAACTAAGGGACTTGTAATACCAGATACCCTTTTTCAACTAACAAGAGGACCATAATGTTGCTGGAGTCCTGAAAAGACTGATTCATAATACCAGCAAGCCAAATAGCTGTGAAACATGAGATGAGCTCAAAGCGCTGATCCTTGTCTATCCCGTAGCAAGACACCCTGAGAATTTGTCAGATTGGGGACTCGTGTATCAAAGATTTCTTATTCTGCCTTAGCGAGGGGCCATGTAGTGTCCTGAATATGAGGACTCCCCTTTCCCAGAATCTTGTTTCGAAACCCTGATTCTTGTTTAGCCCTTAGCAAGATGTCATGTAGGTATTGTGGTTGAGGAACCGTGTAAAACAGGTTTCTTATTTCTCCTTAGCAAGTGATCGTGTAGATTCTGTATATGAGGACTGCTATTACCTATATTGCAGCTCTAAACCCTGATTCTTGTTTAGCCCACAGCAGATGGTCTGTTGATTTTTATGAATGGGGACTGCTATAACCCCGATTCTTTTTCTTCCTTGGCAAGGGGCTGTGTTGTTTCCTGTATATTAGGACTCTCATTACATAGATCCTGCTTCGAGACTCAGATTCTGTTTTAACCCTTTCCAAGATGCCCTGTAGATTTTTATGATTGAGGACTCATGTAACCCTGATCCCTTATTCTTTCTTAGCAAAAGGTCATGTAGTTGCCTGTATATAAGTACTCCATTTCCCCAGATTCATGCTTAAAACAACCTGACTCGTGTTTAGAACTTAGCAAGACGACCTGAAATTTTTTGGGGGATTGAGGACACGAGTAACGCACATTCCTTATTCTTACTTAGCAATAGTCAGTGAAGTTTCCTGTATGTGACGACTCCCATTACCCAGATTCCTACTACAAAAACCTGATTCGTGGTTACCTCTTAGGAAGATGGCCTGTAGTTTTTGGGATTGAGGACTCATGTAAACAAGATTCCTTATTCTTCCTTAGAAATATGCCTTGTAGATTCCGGTATATGGTGACTCCCATTACCCATCTTCCTGCTTCAATATGCAGGATGCCGAGACAGTTCCTGGTGACCTAGAATTCCAGTTGTTTGGATATCAAGAGAAAGAGTTCCATAATATTCTTTGGGAACTGGAATCCAAGATTCCTGGTTCCCCTTAACAAGACCTCCCTAAAATGTGGAATCTTCAAAACCCAACATCCGAATTCCGACCTGCTCGCCCACAAGAATTTTCGGTAGTTTGACGTCACCTGAATCGAGGGATTTTGTACCAATATGCCATTTGATTCTGGGGAACATGATTATGGTCGTAGATGTTCCTAGGACACAAAGAATTTGTAGGGCCAGATCCTTGATTACAACTAACAAGAGGACCAGAAAGATCGTGTGGATCTGTAATAACAGATTTAGTGTATCCACGGAGCAAGTAGCTCTGAAAAATATAGGGTCCCAGAAGCCCAAATTGCAAATTAAACCATATCAAGAGGCCCTGTAGATTCCGGTTAATGAGAACTCCTAGCACTGGATTTCCTTTGCATTCTCAGCAAGAGGCCGTGATTTTCACATGCGATGTGGATACCTAAACTGTGTATACAAATAGACTGATGCCCAGAAGTTTCCTAGGGACTTGGATTCCATGATTCCTCATGACCATTAAAAGTATGTAATAAATATTTGGCAACCTCAAATACCAGGCCCCTATCTGAATAGACGGACAAATGGATGTTTTAACATTGCGAGGCACATCTTAAGACCAGAGTTACAGACAAACCGGTGAGAAGATACTTTGGGCCCTAGAATCTTCCCTTTGTTGTCCTGAGGAACCCAATGGACTTGTAGGTAAACATTATCGGTTATAACTCCCAAGATGGCCAGAGGGTTGCTGAGAATATATAATGAAAAAAATTGTCATATCGAAGAAAGCAGCAGCCCTAAAAAATGTGAAGATTTAGAAGCCCAGATTCGAGATTAGCCCTATAATGTGGCTCTGTAGAATTCTTGCATTGGTGACTCCCATAAACCAGATTCTTTTTGTTATCAATGAGACTCCTGGACATTACTTGGCGATGTGGAAGTACAAACTCTTATATACCAATACTCATATGCCCTAAAGGTGACCAGGGCCCTGGAATCCAAGATTGCTGGATCCCATTTAGGAATATGTCCAAAATATGTAGGAACTCCCAAAGCCAAGTTCCAAATATCAACCAGAAATTCCAGAGGTAGTTTCTGATTTAGGAGGAGAGCATGAAGCCAGAAATTACATTATAAAATGGGGAGATGATTCCTTGGGTTTTGGATCTGGCCTTCCAGCCTCCTGCAAAACAAGTGGAGTAAAGGGCCAGTTTCTCTGTTCCAATTATCAAGAGGAACAGCAGGTCCCTGGAGATCAGTAATGTCAGATTTGTGGCATGGATATAGAAATTAGCTCTGAAAAATATGAGGAAAAGGACTCCCAAATTCCTGAGTAGCATTTACAAATATGCTGTAGACTTCTAGGTTTGAGAACTACCTGAAGCCAGGGAAAAATTAGCAACTGTTCAGAAGTTTGCTGGTCACATGTAAACTGATTTTCCTTGGTCCACGTTGGTAACATGAGTAGAAGCTTTCAGGAGACGTAGTGTCCCAGATTCCTGCTTCGTTCTCAGCAAAATGACCAAATGTTTCCCAGTGCTCTGGGGGTCCAGGCCCTTGGCTCCCCATGGAAAGACTCCAGAATGTTCCTGTAGACTTGGAAGACAAGGACCTGGTGCCCTCCCAAAAATACCTTCTAAAAATGGTGCAACATCTAAATCCAAGTTCCTAATTCCGAATAGCTGAACTACCAGATGTTTCTGGTGTACAACTTAACCGTGAACTCAGGGCTCATATTCAAAATAACCGAGATGATTACTTGTGTCCTGGAATTTGGCGTTAGAGGATCCAGAATCTAAATGGGCTTGTAGTGCCATATTACCCTTTAAACTATCGAGAGGACCAGAATGTTGCTGGCCTTCTGGAATGACTGATTCATAATATACAATTAGGAAATAGCTCAGAAAAATGTAGGGACGTCAAAGCCCAGAGTTTTTTAGACCTTAGCAAGACGTCCTGTACATTTTTGGAATTGAGGGCTAGTGGAAACCCAATTCTTTATTCTTCATTAGAAAGAAACCATGTAGTTTCCTGCATATGAGGTCTCCCATTCCCCAGATTTCTGCTTCAAAATCCTGATTCTTGTTTAACCTTAACAGGATGCCCAGTAGATGTTTGGCATTGAGGACACGGGAAAACCAGATTCCTTATTCTTTCTTAGCTAGCGACTGTGTAGTTTCCTGTGTATGAAGGCTCCCATAACCCAGATTCCTGCTATGAAAACCTGATTCTTGTTTAGCCGTTAGAAAGACGCCCTGTTGATATTTAGGATTGAGCATATGTTAAACCAGATTCCTTATTCGTCCTTAGCAAGAGGCTGTGAATTTTTCTGTATATGAGGACTCCCGTTCCCCAGATTCCTGCTTCAAATCACTGTTACATTTTTATCCCTTAGTAAGACACCCTGTAGTTTTTTGGAATGTGAGGACTCCTGTGACCCAGATTCCTTATTCTTCTGTAGCAAGAGGCCATGTAGGTTCCTGTATATGAAGACTCCCATAACGCAGATTCCTGCTTCATTCTCAGCAATTCTTTGAATATTTCCTGATGAACGTAGATTTACAGTTGTTGGAAATCAATAGGAAGACTCACATGTGGTACCTGGGAACTGTAATCCAAGTTCCCATGGACCCCTTAACAAGACATTGTAAAAATAGTGGAATATTCTAAACCCAATATCACAATTGCTACCAGCCCGACCACAAGAAAGTTCTGTATTTTGAGGCAACCTGAAAGAAGGATTTAGTAGCAAAATCCCAATTGATTCCAAGGGAACTGGATTGTGGTCGAAGACGTTCAAAAGAAACAAACGGAATTGTAGGTCCAGATCCTTGATTACAATTATCAAGAGGACCGTAAACTTCTTTGGAATCTGTACTGAGAGATTTTAGGTATTCACGCAGCAAGTAGCTCTGAAAAATGTAGGGACCTACAGCCCAGATTCGTCATTAAACCTTATCAAGGGGCAGTATAGATTTTGGCGATTGAGGACCCCCTGAAACCGGATTCCCTTCTCATTCTCAGCAAGATGCCCTGATTTTCCCTGGCATCTGGATTCCAAAATTCTGTATGAAAATAGACAAATGCCCAGCTGTTTTCCAGGGATGTGGAGTCCGTGATTCTTGGCTACCTTTAAAAATATGTACAACATACTCAGCAACCTCAAAACCCCAGGCCCATATCAAGTAGATGCACAAACGGAAATTTTAGGATTACAGAGTACACCTTAAGTCAAGAGTTACATACAAACATGTCGAGATGATTCTTTCAGTCCAGGAATCTGGCTTTAGTTGTCCCAAGGAACCCAACTGAATTAAAGGGATAGATTCTTGGTTGCAACAATCAAGAGCCAGAAGGTTGCTGGGAATCTATAATGTCACTTGTCATTTCCACGTCGCAAGTAGCTCTGAAGAATTTGGAGAACTAGAAGCTCAGATTTCAGGTAAGTCTTTATAATGGAGCCCTGTAGAATTCATGGATTGAGGCCTCCCATAACCCAGATTCTTTTTTATTTTTCATGAAGACGTCCGCACATTTTCTGGTGACGTGGAAGTACAAACTCTTACATAACAATACTCAAAAGTCCAGAAGTTTCTCAGGGATCTGGAATCCAAGATTGCTGTTTCCACGTTAAGAATACATCCTAAATATGTGGGAACCCTTAATCCCATATTCCGAATACCAAAAAGAATGTCCGGTAGTAGTTTCTGGACTACGAGGTAAACCTGAAGCCAAAGATCACATTAACAAATGGTGAATAGTTCCTTGGATTGTGGAATCTGGCCTTATAGGACCCTGTGGAACAAACGGACCAGTAGGCCAGATTCTGAGTTACAACTATCAAGAGGCACAACAGGTTCCTTTGGATCAGTAAAGCCCAATTGGTG
>NW_006945446.1:0-4160 GCF_000164805.1 Carlito syrichta | reverse complement strand
GGGAGTCTTTCCTCTTGATATCCAAACAACTGAAATTCTAGGTCAACAGGATATGTCTCGGCGTCTTGCTGAGAATGAACCAGGAATCTCGGTAATGGGAACCCTCATGTACAGGAGACTACACGACCTCTTGCTAAGGACGAATACGGAATCTTGGTTACACGAGTCCTCCATCCCAAAAATCGACAGGGTGTCTTGTGAAGAGATAACCAGGAATCTGGTTTTTGAAGTAGGATTCTGGTAATGGGAGTCCTCATATACAGGAAACTGCACTGTCTATTGCTAAGGAAGAATAAGGAATCTGGTTTACATGTGTCCTCAATCCCTAAAAAACTTCAGGGTGTCTTGCTAAGGACTAAACACAAATTAGGGTTTTAGAATCATGCTCTGAGGAAATGAAATCTTCATATACAGGCAACTATACATGGCCTTTTGCTAAGAAAGAATAAGGAATCGGGGTTGCATGTGTTCTCAATCCCAAAAAAACTAGAGGGCGTCTTGCTAAGGTCTAAACAAGAATCAGTGTTTTGGAGCATGTATCGGTGAAAGGGTATACTCATATACAGGCAACTACACGGCTTTTGCTGAGAATAAGGAATCAGGGAATTATGAGTCCTCAGATATAAAAATTTACAGGGCATCTTGTAGAAGGCTAAAAAAGAATCAGGGATTAGAGGCATGAATGTGGTTAATAACAATCCTCATATACAGAAAACTATGCTACCTCTTGCTATGAAAAATTAAAGAAATCAGTTTTACACGGTTCCTCTATCAAAAAAATCTACATGGCGTCTTATTAAGGGCTAAACAAGAATCAGGGTTTCAAAACAATAATCTAGGGAAAGAGATTCATCATATACAGGACAATACACGGCCTCTAACTAAGGAAGAATAAAGAATCATTTTTATACGAGTCCTCAATCCAACAAATTCCCAGGGTGTCTGCTATGGGACAAACAAGAAACAGGGCTACGAGATCCCCACATGTTTTGGAGCAATTTCACATGCGGATATTATGAATCAGTCATTTCAGGACTCCAGCAACATTCTGATCCTCTTGATAGTTGTAAACGGGTATCGGGCACTACAAGTCCGTTAGGTTCCTTGAAACAACTAAGGCCAGATTCCAGGACAAAAAGGATCTTCTTGCCATATTAGGATGTAACTCTGGTCTTTAGGTGAATTTTGCAATCCTTAAATTTCCATTTTTCTTTTATTTGGAGAGGTTCCGAGGGTTTTGTAATTACCAAATATTTAGTAGGTATGATTAAACTGTAACCAGGAATCATCGATTCCCCATCCCAAGGAAACATCTGGGCATCTGCCTTTATGTATACAGATTTTTGGAATCCACATAGACACGGAAAATCAGAGCATCTTACTGAGAAAGAAAAGGGAATCCGGGTTCTTGGAGTTCTCTATTGCTGAAATCTACACGGAATCATGATAAGGTTTAATCAATAATCTGGGCTTCTAGGTTCCCACATTTTTAGGGTGTCTTTTTAAAAGGGAACCAGGAATCTTGGATTCCAGTTCCCCAAGAAACATATGGGAGTCTTTCTCTTGATATCCAAACAACTGGAATTCTAGGTCACCAGGAAATGTCTCGGCGTCTTGCTGAGAATGAAGCAGGAATCTCGGTAATGGGAGTCCTCATATACAGGAAACTAACCGACCTCTTGCTAAGCAAGAATATGGAATCTTGGTAACACGAGTTCTCCATCCCAAAAATCTACCGGTCGTCTTGCTAAGAGATAAACACGAATCGGGTGTTTGAAGTAGGAATCTTGGTAATGGGAGTCCTCATATACAGGAAACTGCACTGCCTATTGCTAAGGAAGAATAAAGAATCTGGTTTACACGTGTCCTCAATCCCTAAAAAATTCTGGGTGTCTTCCTAAGAGTTAAATATGAATCAGCGTTTTAAAGCATGATTCTGGAGAAATGAAGTCCTCATATACAGGCAACTACACGGCCTTTTGCTAAGAAAGAATAAGGAATCTGGGATACATGTGTTCTCAATCCCCAAGAAACCACAGAGCGTCTTGCTAAGGTCTAACGAGAATCAGGGTTTCAAAGCATTTATCAGGGAATGGGAGTACTCATATACAGGCAACTACTCGGCTTTTGCTAAGAATAAGGAACCTAGGTTATAGGAATCCTCAGACATAAAAATCTACAGGGCATCTTGCTGAAGGCTAAAGAAAAATCAGAGATTAGAAGCATGAATGTGGGTAAGAGCAGTCCTCATATACAGAAAACTACACGGCCTCTTGCTAAGGAAAAATAAGAAATCAGATTTACAAGGTTCCTCTACCAATAAAATCTACATGTCGTCTTATCAAGGACTAAACAAGAATCAGGGTTTCAAAACAGGAATCTAGGGAAAGAGTGTCCTCATACACAGGACACTACACGGCCTCTAACTAAAGAAGAAGAAAGAATCATTGTTTTACGAGTCCTCAATCCAAAAACTTCCCAGGAGGTCTGCTACGGGACAAACAAGAAACAGGGCTTCGAGCTCCCCACATGTTTCGGAGCAATTTAGCATGTGGTATTACGAATCAGTCCTTTCACGACTTCAACAACATTCTGGTCCTCTTGGTAGCTGTAAATGGGTATTGGGCACCACAAGTCCGTTAGGTTCCTCGGAACAACTAAGGCCAGATTCCAGGACAAAAAGAATCTTCTTGCCATATTTGGATGTAACTCTGGTCTTAAGATGAACCCTGTAATCCTTCAACTTCCGTTTCTCCTTTTATTTTGAGAGGGGACAAGGGTTTTGCAGTTGCCAAATGTTTAGTATGTATTTTTAAAGGTACCAAGGAATCATGGTTTTAACGTCCCTAGGAAACTTCTGGGCATCTGTCTTTTTGTATACAGAGTTTGGAATCCATATGGACAGGAAAAATCAGGGCATTGTGCAAAGAAAGAAAAGGGAATGCGGGTTCTTGGAGTTCTCAATCGCTGAAGTCTACAGGGCCACTTGATACGGTTTAATCAGGAATCTGGGCTTCTAGGTCCCCACATTTTTAGAGTGTCTTGTTAAAGGGAAGCAGGAATCGTGGTTTCAAATTCCCCAGGAAGCTTCTGGGAGTCTTTCTATTGATATCCAAACAACTTAAATTCTACATCTCAAGGAAATGTCTCACTGTCTTACTGAGTTGAAGCAGGAGTCTGGGTAATGGGAGTCCTCATATACAGGAAACTGCACTTCCTCTTGCTAATGATGAATAAGGATTCTTGGTTACATGAGTCCTCAATTCCGAAAATCTGCAGGACGTCTTCCTAAGGCCTAAACAATAATCCAGATTTCGAGCCCCTCATGTTTTAAGCTTTTTCCCATGTTGATATTACAAAACAATCATTCCAGACTCCAGCAACATTCTGGTACTCTTGATAATTGCGAATGTGAATCTGGCACTACAATCAAATTAGATTCTCGAAACCTCTAAGGCCAGATTCCAGGACATATGTAATTTTCTCGGAATATTCTATGTAAGCCCTGACTTCAGTATTACCTCGTACTCCAGAAACTTCTGGTGGTTCAGCTGTTCGAAATTAGCATTTTGAGATTAGTTGTTCACATTTTTAGGAGGTACTTTTTGGATGGAACCAGGAATCTTAGATTCAACGTCTGCAGAAATATTCTTATCATCTTACTATTGGTATACAAGAGTCTGGACTTTGAGGTCAACAGGAAACATCTCGGCGTTTTGTTTAGAACAAAACAGGAATCTGGGTCACTGTGTCTCTTGAAAGTTTCTACACGTATTACTAAGGAATCTCGGTTTCCATGTAGCTTGCAAAATATCTGGGCAATTGCTACACTTATCCCTGGCTTAAAGGGGTGCTCATACCTAGGACTCGAAAGGGACCTTAGCTAGATGCATATCTGTAATCTGGGAGATCTTATCCCCATATTATCAGAGCTACGTCTTATATGCATACCACCAGTTGGGCTTTACCGATCCCAAGGAACCTGTTGTGCCTCTTGATAGTTGTAACTCAGAAACTGGCCTAATGTTCCGTTTGTTCCACAGGGTCCTATAAAGCCAGATCCCACAATCCAAGGAATCATCTCGCCGTTTGTCAATGTGATCTCTGGCTACAGGTTTACCTCGTAAATACTGCTGGAAAATACTGCTGGACATTCTTTT
>NW_006945445.1:0-3920 GCF_000164805.1 Carlito syrichta | reverse complement strand
GTCCAAGTTGACTGTCCCTGTCTAGAGTGATGGCCTGTCCAGGGAGTCTGCGCTTCTCCAGGGAGTCTGATCCTGTCCTGGGAGTTGGGCCTGTCCAAGGTTTTTGTCTGGGTCTGTCCTGGATATCTGGGTCTGTCTGGGGTGTCTGGGCCTGTCTGAGGTGTCTGGGCCTGTACATGGTGTCTGGGCCTGTCTAGGTTATCTGGACCTGTCCTGGTGTATGGGTCTGGGTGTATCTGGGGAGTCTGGACCTGTCCTGGGTGTCTGACCATGTGCTGGGTGTCTGGTCTTGTCCAGGGTTTTTGTCTTGGTGTGTCTGAGGTGTCTATGCCAGTTTGGAGTATTTCTCTGGGCCTGCCTGGGGTGTTTGACTTTGTCCATAGTGTCTGGCCCTGACCTGGTTGCCTGACCCTGTCTGGGGTATCTTGACCTGTCCCTGGTGTCTGGACCTATTTGGGATGTTTGAGCATGTCAGGGTGTCTGTGCCTGTTCTGGGTGTTAGTTTGTGTCTGCCTCAGGTGTCACAGTCTGTCTGAGGTTTCTGGGCCTGTCTGGGGTATCTTTGCCTGTCCAAGGTGTCTGTCCTTCTCTAGGGTATCTGGGATTTTCTGGGGTGTCTGCGCCTGCCTGAGGTATCTGGCTCTGCCCAGGGTGATTGGGCCATTCTGGGGTATCTGGCCCTGTCCAGGGTGTCTGAGCCTGTCTGAGATATCTGGGCCTTTCCAGGGTGTCTGGGGGTGTCTGGGGTGTCTGAGCCTGTCCAAAGTGTCTGGGTCTATCTGGAGTGTCTTGTCCTGTCTGAGGTGTCTGGGCTTGTCCCGAGTGTGTGGGCCTGTTTAGGGTGTCTGTGTCTGTCTGAGGTGTCTCATTCTGTCCAAGGTTTTTGGGCCTGGCTGGGGTGTCTGGGACTGTCTGTGATTTCTGGTCCTGGTCTTGGATGTCTGGGCCAGTGCAAGGTGTCTAGGCTTGTCTTGGGTGTCTGGGTCTGACCAGGGTATCTGGGCCTGTCTGGGATGTCTGGGCCTGATCTGGGTGTCTCGACCTGAGATATCTGTCTGGGTCTGTCTGAGTGAGGTGTCTGAACCTGTTCTGGGTATCTGGGCCTGTTCAGGGTATCTGGGCCTGTCTGGGTGGTCTGGGCATGTCTAGAGTGTCTGGGCCTACCTGGGTTATCTGATCCTGTCTGGAGTGTCTGGCCCTGTCCAGGGTATCTCGACCTGTCTGGGTTGTCTGACTGTGTCCACAATATCTGGGCCTGTCTCTGTTGTCTGGATCTGTCTGGGATGTCTGGACCTGTCCCGGGTGTCTGGGACTGTCCAGGGTATCTGGCCTGTCTAGAGTGTCTACACCTATCCTGGGTTTCTGGGCCCATCTGAGGTATCTGAGTTTGTCTTAGATGCCTGGGCCTATCCATGGTATCTCAGCCTATCTGGAGTGTCTGGACCTGTTTGGGTGTCTGGCCCTCTCCTGAGTGTCTGGTTCTCTCCAAGTTGTCTGACTGGGTCTGTCTGGGGTATCTGAGCCTATTTATGGTATCTGGGTCTGTGTGGAGTGAATGAACCTGTCTGGACTGTGTGGGACTGTCCTGGGTGTCTGTGCATGTCACCGCAGACAGGCTCAGATACCCCAGACAGAACCTGGAGTGTCTGTCTGAGGTGTCTGGGTTTGTCTGGGGTGTCCGGTTCTGACTGACGTGTCTGAGTCTATCTGAGGTATCTAGGCCTGTCCAGGATCCAGGCCTGTCTGGGGTGTCTGAATCTGTCCAAATTGTCTGATTGGGTCAATCTGGGGTCTGGGGCTGTCCTAGGAGTCTGTTTGGGCCTAATTGGAATACCTGGGCCTTTCTGGGGTATCCGGACCTGCAGAAGTTGTCTGGGCCTATCCAGGGTGTGTGGGCCTGTCCAGGGTGGCTGACCTTGTCCTGGGTGTCTGGACCTGCCCAAGGTTTCTGTCTGGGGTATCTCAGTCTGTCTGTAGTATCTGTCTGGGCCTGTCTGGGGTTTCTGGGCCTGTCCATGGTATCTGGCCCTGTTGGGGTGTCTAGGCATGTCAGGGGTGTCTCACTCTGTCCAAAGTATCTGGACTTGCCTGGGTGTGTGGGCCTGTCTGGGGTGTTTGGGTCTGTCGGCAGTGTCTGGGCCTGTCTGGGGTTTCTGTACCTCTCTGAGGTGTCTAAGCTTGTCTAAGATGCCTGGGCCTATTTGTGGTATCTAGGCCTTTCTGGGATGTCTGGACCTGTCTGTGGTGTCTGGCCCTCTCCTGAGTGTCTGAGTCTGTACAAGCTGTCTGATTGGGTCTGTCTGAGGTGTCTAGGCCTATCCAGAGAGTTTGGGCCTGTCCAGGGTGTCTGAGCTTGTCCTAGATGTCTGGGCCTGTCCAGGGTGTCTGACCCTCTTCTGAATGTCTGGGTCTGTTCAAGTTATCTGACTGGGTATGTCTGGGGTGTCTGAACCTGTCCAGAGTGTCTGGGCCTTTCTGGGATGTATGGACCTGTCTGGCATGTCTAGGCGTAGCCCAAGTGTCTGTACCTGTCCTGGCTGACTGTTTCTGTCTGAGATGTCCAGGTTTGTCTGGGGTGTCCAAATCTGATCAAGGTGTCTGAGTCTGTCTGAGGTATCTGGGTCTATCTGAGATTTCTGGACCTGTCTGGTGTGTCTGTCCCTCTTCTGGGTGTCTGAGTCTGTCCAAGTTGTCTGATTGGTCTTTCTGAGGTATCTGGGCATATCCAGAGAGTCTGGGCCTGTTCAGGGTGTCTGAGCTGGTCCTAGATGTCTAGGCCTGCCTGGGGTGTCTGGGCCTGTCTGGGTTGTCTGAGCCTGTCCAAGGTTTCTGTCTGGGCCTATCGAATATGTTTCTGAGTCTGTCCGGGATTTCTGGCTCTGTCCAGAGTATGTAGACTTGCCCAGGTGTCTGGGTCTGTCTGGAGTGTTTGGGCCTGTCTTAGGTTTCTGGACCTCTCCAAGTTGTCTAGGCTTATCTAAGATGTCTGGTCCTGTCCGGGGTGTCTGGGTCTGTCTGGGGGTCTGATGTTCTCCTGAGTGTCTAGGCCTGTTCTAGTTGTCTGACTGGTTCTATCTGGGGTGTCAGAGCTAGTCTGGGGTATCTGGACCTGTCTGGGTTGTATGAACCTGCCTGGAGTTTCTGGGCCTGTCCTGGGTGTTTTGCCTGTCCCGAGTGACTGTCTGTGTCTGTCTGAGGTTTCTGGGTTTGTCTGGGGTGTCCAGGTCTGACCAGGGTGTCTGGGTCTGTGTGAGGTGTCTGGGTCTGTCTGAAATGTCTGAGCCCTTCTGGGGTGTCCAGTCCTCTCCTGGGTGTCTGGGTTTGTCCAAGTTGAATACTGGGTCTGTCTGGGGTATTGGGCATTTCCAGAGTGTCTGAGCCTGTCCTGGGAATCTGGGCCTTCCAAGGTGTCTGTCTGGGTCTTTCTGGGGTGCCTGGGCCTGTCTGGAGTGTCTTGGTCTGTCTGGGGTATCTGTGCCTGTCCGGGGTATCTGAGGCTGTCTGGAGTGTCTGACTTGTCCTGGATGTTTGTCTGGGGCTGTCTGAGGTGTCTGGGCCTATCCAGAGAGTCTGGGCCTATCCAGTGTGTCAGAGCCCATCCAAGATGTCTGGGCCTGCCTGTGGTGTCTGGGCCTGTCCTACTTGTCTGTTTGGGTGTATCCGAAGTGTCTGGGCCTGTCTCTGGTATCTGGGCCTGTCTGGGGTATCTGGATTTGTCTAGAGTGTTTGGCTGTGTCCTAGTGTCTGGCCCTGTCTGGGGTGTCTGGCCCTATCTGGTGTGTCTGTTCCTGTCTGGGATATTTCGGCCTGTCTGGGGTTTCTGACTCTGTCCAGAGTATCTGTGCCTGTCCCAGGTGTCTGGGCCTTTCTGGGGTGTCTGGGCCTGTGCAGGGTGTCTAGCCTATCCTGGGTGTCTAGGC
>NW_006945444.1:2865-4258 GCF_000164805.1 Carlito syrichta | reverse complement strand
AGTCACCATCCAAGAATTTACCAGAGCCACATTATAAGGGCTAATCTGGAATCTGGGCTTCTAAATCTTCACATTTTTTAGGATTACTGGTCTCTTGGATATGACAATATTTTCATTATATATTCTCAGCAACCCTCTGGTCATCTTGATAGTTATACCCGATAATGTCTAGCTACAAGTCCATTGGTTTCCTTGGGACAACAAAGGGCAGATTATAGGGCCCAAAGAATCTTCTAATCGGTTTGTGTGTAACCCTCGTCTTAAGATGTGCCTTGCAATGCTAAAACATCCGTTTGTCTGTCTATTCAGATGGGGGCCTGGTGTTTTGAGGTTGCCAAATATTTATTACATACGTTTAAGGGTCATGAGGAATCATGGAATCCAAGTCCCTAGGAAACTTGTGGGCATCTGTCTATTTGTATACACAGTTTAGGTATCCACATCACAAAGGAAAATAAGGGCATCTTGCTGAGAACGAAAAGGAAATCCGGTTCTAGGATATCTCATTAACTGGAATCTACAGGTCCTATTGATAAGGTTTAATCTGCAATCTGCGCTTCTGTGTCCCTACATTTTTCAGAGCTACTAGCTCCTTGGATACCCTAAATCTGTCATTACAGATCCACAGGAACTTTCTGGTCCCCTTGTTAGTTGTAATCAAGGATCTGGCCCTATAAATACTTTTGTGTCCTAGGAACATCTACGACCATAATCATGTTCCCCAGGAATCAAATGGCATATTGGTACAAAATCCGTCGATTCAGGTGGCCTCAAACTTCAGAAAATTCTTGTGGGCGGGCAGGTCGGAATTGGGATGTTGGGTTTTGAAGATTCAGCATTTTGGGGAGGTTTTGTTAAGGGGAACCAGGAATCTTGGATTCCAGTTCCCAAAGAACATTATGGGAGTCTTTCTTTTGATATCCAAACAACTGGAAATCTGTGTCATCAGGAACTGTTGCGGCATCCTGTAGAGTTAAGCAGGAAGCTGGGTAATGGGAGTCGTCATAAACAGGAAGCTACACGGCATATTGCTAAGGAAGAATAAGGAATCTTGGGTAAATGAGTCCTCAATCACAAAAACTACAGGGCGTCCTGCTAAGAAGTATCCACGAATCAGGTTTTGAAGTAGGAATCTGGGTAATGGGAGTCCTCACATACAGGAAACTTCACTGCCTATTGCTAAGTAAGAATAAGGAATCTGCGTAACTCATGTTCTCAATCAGAAAAAAACTTCAAGTTGTCTTGTTAAAGACTAAACACGAATCAGGGTGTTTTAAGCATGAATCTGGGGAAATGGAGTTCTTATAAACAGGCAACTACATGACCTTTTGCTAAGAAAGAATAAGGAATCTGGGTTACACGAGTCCTCAACCCCAAAAATCTACAGGGGATC
>NW_006945444.1:1629-2836 GCF_000164805.1 Carlito syrichta | reverse complement strand
GATAAACAAGAAACAGGGCTTCGAGCTCCTCTCATGTTTCAGAGCTATTGGCTTGTGGGTATTACGAATCAGTCATTTCAGGACTCCAGCAAACATTCTGGTCCTCTTGATAGTTGTAAACGGGTATCAGGTAGTACAAGTCCATTAGATTCCTTGGGACAACTAAGGCCAGATTCCCGGAACAAAAGTATCTCCTTGCCATATTTGGATGTAACTCTGGTCTTCAGATGCACTTGGTAATCCTTAATTTCCGTTTGTACTTTTATTTGGAGAGGGTTCGAAGGTTTTGCAGTTGCCAAATATTTAGTACCTATTATTAAAATGTAACTAGGAATCATGGATTGCACGTCCCTAGGAAACATCTGGGCATCTGCATTTGTGTATACAGAGTTTTGGGATCCACATAGACAGGGAAAATCAGGGCATCTTGCTGAGAACGAAAAGGGAATCCGGTTCCTGGAGTTCTCAATCGCCTAAATCCACAAGGTCTTTTGATAAGGTTTAATCAGCAATCTGGTCTTCTATGTCGCCATATTTTTAGGGTGTCTTTTTAAAAGAGAACAAGGAATCTTGGGTTCCAATTCCACAAGAACATTGTGGGGGTCTTTCTCTTGATATCCAAACAACTGGAATTCTAGGTCAACAGGAAATGTCTCGGCGTCTTGCTGAGAATGAAGCAGGAATCTCGGTAATGGGAGTCCTCATATACAGGCATATACAGGTCCTCATATACAGGACCTCTTGGTACAAAAGCATAAGGAATCGTGGTTACACGAGTGCTCCATCCCAAAAATCTACAGAGCGTCTTGCTAAGAGATAACCACCAATCAGGTTTTGGGAGTAGGAATCTTGATAATGGGATTCCTCATAAACAGGAAACTGCACTGTCTATTGCTAAAGAAGAATAAGGAATCTGGTTTACACGTGTACTCAATACCAAAAAAAACTTCAGGGTGTCTTGCTAAGGGCTAAATACGAATTTGGGTTTTTTATGGATAATCTGGGGAAATGAAATCCTCATATACAGGCACGTGCAGAAACTTTTGTTAAGAAAAAATAAGGAATCCGTGTGACATGTGTTCTCAGTCCAGAAAAAATTGCAAGTCGTCTTCCTAAGGTCTAAACAAGCATCAGGGTTTCGAAGCATGTATCTGGGAAAGGGAGTCCTCATATACAGGCAACTGCACGGCTGCTGCTAAAAATAAGG
>NW_006945444.1:0-1086 GCF_000164805.1 Carlito syrichta | reverse complement strand
TCGACAAGAAAAATCACGGCATCTTGCTGAGAACAAAAAGGGAATGTGGGTTCTTGGAGTTCTCAATCGCTGAAGCCTACAGGGCCACTTGATACGGTTTAATCAGGAATCTGGGCCTCTAGGTACCCATATATTTAGGGTGTCTTGTTAAAGGGAAGCAGGAATCTCGGTTTCAAATTCCCCAGGAAGCTTCTGGGAATCTTTCGATTGATATCCAAACAACTTGAATTCTACTTCTCCAGGAAATGTCTCAGTGTCTTGCTGAGAATGAAGCAAGAGTCTGGGTAATGGGAGTCCTCATATACAAGAAACTGCACTGCCTCTTGCTAATGATGAATAAGGATTCTGGGTTACATGAGTCCTCAATCCCAAAAATCTACAGGACGTCAACCTAAGGCCTAAATAATAATCCAGACTTCGAGCCCCATCAAGTTTTAGAGATGTTTCCCATGTTGAGATTACAAAACAATCATTCCAGAACTGCAGCAGCATTCAGGTACTCTTGATAATTGCACTACAAGTCTATTTAGATACTCAGAACCTCTGAGGACAGATTCCAGGACACATGTAATCATCGCGGTTATTTTGTATGTAAACCCTGGCTTCAGTGTTACCTCATACTCCAGAAACTTCTGGTGGTTCAGCTGTTCGAAATTAGGACTTTGGGTTTAGTTGTTCACATTTTTTAGGAGGTACTCTTGGGATGCAACCAGGAATCATAGATTCAACGTCCGCAGGAATATTCTTGTCATCTTACTATTGGTATAAAAGAGTCTGGACTTCCAGGACAACAGGAAACATCTCGGCGTTTTGCTTAGAACGAAACAGGAATCTGGGTCACTGTGTCCCTTGAAAGTTTCTACACGTGTTACTAAATAGAGACCAGGATTCTCGGTTTCCATGTAAGTTGCAAACATCTGGGCAATTGCTACACTTATCCCTGGTTTAAGGCAGTGCTCATACCTAGGACTCGAAAGGGACTTTAGCTAGATGCATATCTGGAATCTGGGAGATCTGATCCCCATATTATCAGAGCTATGTCCTATTTGCATACCACCAATCGGGCTTTACTGATCCAAAGGAACG
>NW_006945443.1:0-750 GCF_000164805.1 Carlito syrichta | reverse complement strand
CTATAAGGCCAGATTCACAATCCAAGGAACTATTCACCATTTGTTAATGTGATCTTTGGCTTCAGGTTTACCTCGTAGTCCAGAAACTACTACCGGACATTCTTTTTGGTATTCGGAATATGGGATTAAGGGTTCCCACATATTTAGGATGTATTCTTAACGTGGAAACAGCAATCTTGGATTCCAGATCCCTGAGAAACTTCTGGACTTTTGAGTATTGTTATGTAAGAGTTTGTACTTCCACGTCACCAGAAAATGTGCGGACGTCTTCATGAAAAATAAAAAAGAATCTGGGTTATGGGAGGCCTCAATCCATGAATTCTACAGGGCTCCATTATAAAGACTTACCTGAAATCTGAGCTTCTAGTTCTCCAAATTCTTCAGAGCTACTTGCGACGTGGAAATGACAAGTGACATTATAGATTCCCAGCAACCTTCTGGCTCTTGATTGTTGCAACCAAGAATCTATCCCTTTAATTCAGTTGGGTTCCTTGGGACAACTAAAGCCAGATTCCTGGACTGAAAGAATCATCTTGCCATGTTTGTATATAACTCTTGACTTAAGGTGTACTCTGTAATCCTAAAATTTCCGGTTGTGCATCTACTTGATATGGGCCTGGGGTTTTGAGGTTGCTGAGTATGTTGTACATATTTTTAAAGGTATCCAAAAATCACGGACTCCACATCCCTGGAAAACAGCTGGGCATTTGTCTATTTTCATACAGAATTTGGAATCCAGATGCCAGGGAA
>NW_006945442.1:0-3495 GCF_000164805.1 Carlito syrichta | reverse complement strand
TTTTTAGCCCTTTCCAAGATGTCCTGTAGATTTTGGAATTGAAGACTCGTGTAAACCATATTCATTATAGTTTCTTAGCAAAAGGTCGTGTAGTTGCATGTATATAAGGACTCCATTTCTCCCAGAGTTATGCTTTAAAAACCGTGACTCGTGTTTAGCCCTTAGCAAGACGCCCTGCACTTTTTTGGGGGATTTAGGACAGGCGTAATCCAGATTCCTTATTCTTACTTAGCAAAATGCCGTGTAGTTTCCTGTATATGATGACTCTCATTATCCAGATTCCTGCTTCCCTCTGCAGGATACTGAGACAGTTCCTGGTGACATAGAATTCCAGTTGTTTTAATATCAAGAGAAATACTGCCATAATGTACTTTGGGAACTGCAGTCCAAGATTCCTGGATCCCCTTAACAAGACCTCGCCAAAACGTGGAATCTTCAAAACCCAACATCCTAATTCCGACCAGCCCGCCCGTAAGAATTTTCTGTAGTTTGTTGTCCCCCGAATCGAGGGATTTTGTACGAATATGCCATTTGATTCCTGGGGATCGTGATTATGGTCGTAGATGTTCCTAGGACACAAAAGCATTTGTAGGGCCAGGTCCTTGATTACAACTAACAAGAGGACCAGAAAGTTCCTGTGGATCCGTAATGACAGATTTAAGGTATCCACGGAGCAAGTAGCTCTGAAAAATATAGGGTCCCAGAAACCCAGATTGCTTATTAAACCTTTTCAAGAGGCCCTGTAGATTCCAGTTAATGAGAGCATCTAGAACCGGATTTCCTTTTCATTCTCAGCAAGATGCCCTGATTTTCCCTTGTGATTTGGAACCCCTAACTGTGTATACAAATAGACAGATGCCCAGAAATTTCCTATGGACTTGGAATCCATGATTGCTGATTGCCCTTAAAAGTATGCAATAAATATTTAGCAACCTCAAAACACTAGGCCCCTATCTGAATAGATTGTCAAATGAAAGTTTCAGCATTGTGAGGTACACCTTAAGATGAGAGTTACACACAAATATGGAAAGAAGATTCTTTGGGTCCTAGAATCTGCCCTTTGTTGTCTCGTGGAAACCAGTGGACTTGTAGGTACACATTATCAATTACAACTATCAAGATGACCCGAAGGTTGCTGAGAGTATATAATGACAAAATTGTCATATCCAAGAGGCCATTAGCTCTAAAAAATGTGGGTAATTAGAAGTCCAGGTTCCAGTTTAGCCCTTATAATGTTGCTCTGCAGAATCTTGGACTGGTGACTCCCATAACACAGATTCGTTTTGTTCTCAATAAGACTCCCGTACGTTACTTGGAGACGTGGAAATACAAAGTCATATATATCAATACTCATACACCCAAAAGATCACAAGGGCCCTGGAATCCAAGATTGCTGGATCCCCTTTAAGAATATGTCCAAAATATGTGGGAACTCTTAATATCAAGTTCTGAATATCAACCAGAAATTCCGGCAGTAGTTTCTGGTTTAGGAGGAAAATATGAAGCCAGAAATTACATTATAAAATGGGGAGATGATTCCTTGGGTTGTGGAATCTGGCCTTCCAGCCTCCTTCAAAACAAGCGGAGTAGATGGCCAGATTCTCTGTTACAACTAACAAGAGGAGCAGCAGGTTCCTGGGGATCAGTAATGTCAGATTTGTGGTATGAATATAGGAATTAGTTCTGAGAAATGTGAGGAACAGGACTCCCAAATTCCTGATTAGCATTTAGAAAAATCCTGTAGACTTCTAGGTTTGAGAACTACCTTAAGTCAGGGAAAAATTAGCAAGTGCCCAGAAGTTTGCTGGTCACATGGAAACTGATTTTCCTTGTCCCACATTGGTAACATGAGGAGAAGCTTTCTTGTGACATAGTGTCCCAGATTCCTGCTTCTTTTCAGGAAAACGATCAGATCTTTCCCGGTGCCCTGAAAGTCCAGACTTTTGGTTCCCAATGGAAAGACTCCAGAATGTTTCTGTAGACTTGGAAGCCAAGAACCTGGTGCCCTCCCAAAAATACCTCTAAAAATGGTGCAACATCTAAACCCAAGGTCCTCATTCCGAATAGCTGAACTACCAGAATTTTCTGGCCTACAAGGTAACCCTGAACTCAGGGCTCGCATTCAAAAAAACTGAGATGATTACTTGTATCCTGGAATTGGGCGTTAGAGGATCCAGAATCTAATTGAACTTGTAGTGCCATATTATCATTTAAACTATTGAGAGAACCAGAATGTTGCTGGTCTTCTAAAATGACTGATTCATAATATCCAAATAGGAAATAGCTCAGAAAAATGTGGGAACGCCGAAGCCCGGAGTTTTGTAGACCTTAGCAAGACGCCTTGCATATTTTTTGAATTGAGGACTAGTGTAGCCCAAATTCTTTATTCTTCCTTAGCAAGAGCCCATGTAGTTTACTGCAAATGAGGACTCCCATTCTCCAGAGTCCTGCTTTGAAATTCTGATTCTTGTTTAGCCCTTAGCAAGATGCCCAGTAGATTTTTGGCATTGAGGACTCGGGAAAACCAGATTTCTTAATCTTTCTTAGCAAGAGACTGTGTAGTTTCCTGTGAATGAAGACTCTCATTGCCCAGATTCGTGCTACAAAACCCTGATTCTTGTTTAGCCCTTAGAAAGACACCCTGCAGATTTTTAGTATTGAGTATATGTGTAACCCAGATTCCTTATTTGTCCTTAGCAAGAGGCCATAAATTTTTCTGTATATGAGTACTCCCATTCCCTAGATTAGTGATTCCAATCCGTGATGCATTTTTATCCCTTAGTAAGACTCCCTGTAGGTTTTTTGGATGTGAGGACTTGTGTATCCAGGTTCCTTATTCTTCTGTAGCAAGAGGCCATGTAGGTTCCTGTATATGAGGACTCCCATTATGCAGATTCCTGCTTAATTTTCAGCAATACGCTGAATATTTCCTGATGAACTTAGAATTCCAGTGGTTTGGATGTCAATAGGAAGTCACATTTGGTACCTGGGAAGTGTAATCCAAGTTACCATGGTCCCCTTAACAAGACATCGTAAAAATGTGGAATATTGTAAACCCAATATCCCATCTGCCACCAGACCGACCACAAGAAAGATCTGTATTTTGAGGCAACCTGAAGTGAAGGATTTAGTAGCAAAATGCCAATTGTTTCCTGGGGTACTGGATTATGGCTGAAGATGTTCATAAGAAGCAAACGGATTTGAAGACCCAGATCCTGATTACAATTATCAAGAGGACCGTAAATTTCTTGGGAATATTTAATTTGAGATTTTAGGTATTCACGATGCAAGTAGCTCTGAAAAATGTAGGGATCTACAAGCCCAGATTCCTCATTAAACATTAGCAAGAGGTCTTATAGAATTTGGTGATTGAGGACTCCCTGAACCCAGACTTCGTTCTCATTCTCAGCAAGATGCCCTGATTTTCCCTGGCATCTGGATTCCAAATCCTGTATAAAAATAGACAGATGCCCAGCTGTTTTCCAAGGTTGTGGA
>NW_006945441.1:0-487 GCF_000164805.1 Carlito syrichta | reverse complement strand
TCTTTCCCAGGTATCACTGACACAACACCTGCCCCAAGCTGGGGAGGAAGGACAGGGGGCTGCGGGAGCTCTCCTCCTCGGCTGCAGTGAATTCAAAATGGCAACCACCATGGAGGACGGTGGAGCCGCTGCGCACAGGGCCAAAAGCCCTCCAACCTCTCAAAGCCATACTGTCTCACATATTCACCAGCTGATCTCAACACTCATGTCCACAGACAGCCTGCGAGGCACACTTGCTCCTGGATTCTTCGCCCCTAAAACCTGGAGGCCACTGGTGTGCCCTTTCACACGGGCCAAGATTAAAGAAGGAACTGAGCACTCTCACCACACAAGACATTCCCTGAGAAAGGGGACCAAAACTTGGACGCCGTGGGGATGTGCCTGGAGGCTGTGAGACAAGCTTGGCTGAGGCAAGGAAACCAGATCCGAAAGTTGACCTCCGTAGAACTCAAGAGCCAGGCCCATTCCACTCAGCGACAACCCATAG
>NW_006945440.1:0-730 GCF_000164805.1 Carlito syrichta | reverse complement strand
TTACCCACATTTTTTAGAGCTAATGGCCTCTTGGATATGACAATTTTGTTCATTATATACTCTCAGCAACCTTCGGGTCATCTTGATAGTTGTAATTGATAATGTGTACCTACAAGTCCACTGGTTTCCACGAGACAACAAAGGGCAGATTCTAGGACCCAAAGAATCTTCTTTCCATATTTGTGTGTAACTCTCATCTTAAGGTGTACCTCACAATGCTGAAACTTTCATTTGACAATCTATTCAGATAGGGGCCTAGTGTTTTGAGGTTGCTAAATATTTATTGCATACTTTTAAGGGCAATCAGCAATCATGGATTCCAAGTCCATAGGAAATTTCTGGGCATCTGTCTATTTGTATACAGAGTTAGGGGTTCCAAATCACAAGGGAAAATCAGGGCATCTTGCTGAGAATGAAAAGGAAATCCGGTTCTAGATGCTCTCATTAACTGGAATCTACAGGGCCTCTTGAAAAGGTTTAATAAGCAATCTGGGTTTCTGGGACCCTATATTTTTCAGAGATACTTGCTCCGTGGATACCTTAAATCTGTCATTACGGATCCACAGGAACTTTCTGGTCCTCTTGTTAGTTGTAATCAAGGATTTGGCCCTACAAATCCTTTTGTGTCCTAAGAACATCTACGACCATAATCACGATCCCCAGGAATCAAATGACATATTCGTACAAAATTCCTCGATTCAGGGGACCACAAACTACAGAAAATTCTTAT
>NW_006945439.1:0-784 GCF_000164805.1 Carlito syrichta | reverse complement strand
TCAGGGAATGTCTTGTGTGGTGAGAGTGCTCAGTTCCTTCTTTAATCTTGGCCCGTGTGAAAGGGCACACCAGTGGCCTCCAGGTTTTAGGGGCGAAGAATCCAGGAGCAAGTGTGCCTCGCAGGCTGTCTGTGGACATGAGTGTTGAGATCAGCTGGTGAATATGTGAGACAGTATGGCTTTGAGAGGTTGGAGGGCTTTTGGCCCTGTGCGCAGCGGCTCCACCGTCCTCCATGGTGGTTGCCATTTTGAATTCACTGCAGCCGAGGAGGAGAGCTCCCGCAGCCCCCTGTCCTTCCTCCCCAGCTTGGGGCAGGTGTTGTGTCAGTGATACCTGGGAAAGACCTGAGCTCATGATCCGGGTGCCCCTCTGTGGGTCCCTGCCCTGGGTTGTGGCTGGTCCTTGAGAACACTTTCCACCATGCGGCATGACGTCACGGGCTGCTGGGTGTCCCCTCAAGAGCCCCCTGCGTTCTGGCCTCAGCAGCCCCAGCCTGGCCCGGGGCTCAGAAGTGTGTAGGTGCTCAGTCCCTTGCGCTTCGGCTTCCTCGTCCTGCAGAGCCTCTGCTCACTCTGTCACCCGTCTTGTGGGGGACTTGGCTCTGCTCTGGGACCTCCCCATACCCCTTTGGAGCCCACGTTTCAGGACTCCACAATCTCCCCGGGTACCCTCTAGTCTCCGACAGCCCTTACATGACATAGTACTCCAGAGGATCGGTTAGATTGTGGCTCACAGCCAGGCGAATCTTCTCGGTGTGTGGTGAGGTCCTCCTGCCCTGCTCCT
>NW_006945438.1:0-809 GCF_000164805.1 Carlito syrichta | reverse complement strand
TTCAGGTTTACCTCGTGGTTCAGAAACTACTGCTGGACATTATTTTTGGTATTCATTATATGGGATTATGGGTTCCCACATGTTTAGAACATATTCTTAAGAGGGAACTAGCAATCTTGAATTCAGGACTCTGGGAAGCTTCTGGACGTATGAGTATTGGTATGTAAGAGTTTGTACTTCCACATCACCAGAAAATGCCCGGACGTCTTCCTGATGAATTAAAAAAAGGAATATGGGTTATGGGAGGCCTAAATCCATGAATTCTACAGGGCTCCATTATAAGGCTTACCTGGAATCTGGGCTTCTAGTTCTCCAAATTCTTCAGAGCTA
Organism: Carlito syrichta; assembly: GCF_000164805.1. NCBI lineage: Eukaryota > Metazoa > Chordata > Mammalia > Primates > Tarsiidae > Carlito > Carlito syrichta. The sequence goes on along the minus strand of NW_006945438.1, from coordinate 479 downwards.
CTTGCCACTTGGAAATGACAAGTGTCATTATAGATTCCGAGCAACATTCTGGTCCTCTTGATTGTTGCAACCAAGAATCTATCCCTTAAATTCAGTTGGGTTCCTCGGGACAAGTAAAGTCAGATTCCTGGACTGAAAGAATAATCTCGCCATATTTGTATGCAACTCTTGACTTAAGATGTACCCTGTAAACCTAAAACTTCTGTTTGTGCATCTACTTGATATGGGCCTGGTGTTCTGAGGTTGCGAAGCATGTCGTATATATTTTTAAAGGTAACCAGGAATCACGGATTCCACAACCTTGGAAAACAGCTGGGCATCTGTCTATTTTTATACAGGATTTTGGAATCCAGATGCCAGGGAAAATCAGGGCATCTTGCTGAGAATGAGAATGAAATCCGGCTTCAGGGAGTCCTCAATCACCAAATTCTATAAGACCTCTTGCTAATGTTTAATGAGGGATCTGGGCTTGTAGATCG
>NW_006945437.1:0-4226 GCF_000164805.1 Carlito syrichta | reverse complement strand
CGAAGCCCTGATTCTTATTCATCCCATAGCAATACACCCCTGAGAATGTTTTGGATTGGGGACTCGTGTATCACAAATTTTTTATTCTTCGTTAGCGAGAGGCCATGTAGTGTTCTGTGTATGAGGACTCCCTTTTCCCAGAATCCTGTTTCGAATCCGCAATTCTTGTTTAGCCTTTAGAAAGATGCATGTAGATATTGTTACTGAGGAACCATTTAAAACAGATTCCTTATTTGTCCTTAGCATAGACCGTGTAGTTTCCTGTATATAAGGACTGCTGTTACCTACATTCCAGCTTCTAAAAACTGATTCCTGTTTATCCCACAGCAGATGGCATGTTGATTTTTAGAACTGAGACCTGCTATAACCCCGATTCCTTTTCTTTCCTTAGCAAGAGGCCATGCAGTTTCCTGTATATTAGGACTCTCATTATACAGATCCTGCTTCGAAACTCTGATTCTTTTTTAGCCCTTTCCAAGATGTCCTGTAGATTTTTGGAATTGAAGACTCGTGTAAACCATATTCCTTATAGTTTCTTAGCAAAAGGTCGTGTAGTTGCCTGTATATAAGGACTCCATTTCCCCAGATTCATGCTTTAAAAACCCTGATTCGTGTTTAGCCCTTAGCAAGACGCCCTGCACTTTTTTGGGGGATTTAGGACAGGTGTAATCCAGATTCCTTATTCTTACTTAGCAAAATGCCGTGTAGTTTCCTGTATATGATGACTCTCATTATCCAGATTCCTGCTTCCCTCTGCAGGATACTGAGACAGTTCCTGGTGACATAGAATTCCAGTTGTTTTAATATCAAGAGAAATACTGCCATAATGTACTTTGGGAACTGCAGTCCACGATTCCTGGATCCCCTTAACAAGACCTCCCCAAAATGTGGAATCTTCAAAACCCAACATCCTAATTCCGACCAGCCTGCCCATAAGAATTTTCTGTAGTTTGTGGTCCCCTGAATCGAGGGATTTTGTACGAATATGTCATTTGATTCCTGGGGATCGTGATTATGGTCGTAGATGTTCCTAGGACACAAAAGGATTTGTAGGGCCAGATCCTTGATTACAACTAACAAGAGGACCAGAAAGTTCCTGTGGATCCGTAATGACAGATTTAAGGTATCCACGGAGCAAGTATCTCTGAAAAATATAGGGTCCCAGAAACCCAGATTGCTTATTAAACCTTTTCAAGAGGCCCTGTAGATTCCAGTTAATGAGAGCATCTAGAACCGGATTTCCTTTTCATTCTCAGCAAGATGCCCTGATTTTCCCTTGTGATTTGGAACCCCTAACTGTGTATACAAATAGACAGATGCCCAGAAATTTCCTATGGACTTGGAATCCATGATTGCTGATTGCCCTTAAAAGTATGCAATAAATATTTAGCAACCTCAAAACACTAGGCCCCTATCTGAATAGATTGTCAAATGAAAGTTTCAGCATTGTGAGGTACACCTTAAGATGAGAGTTGCACACAAATATGGAAAGAAGATTCTTTGGGTCCTAGAATCTGCCCTTTGTTGTCTCGTGGAAACCAGTGGACTTGTAGGTACACATTATCAATTACAACTATCAAGATGACCCGAAGGTTGCTGAGAGTATATAATGACAAAATTGTCATATCCAAGAGGCCATTAGCTCTAAAAAATGTGGGTAATTAGAAGTCCAGGTTCCAGTTTAGCCCTTATAATGTTGCTCTGCAGAATCTTGGACTGGTGACTCCCATAACACAGATTCGTTTTGTTCTCAATAAGACTCCCGTACGTTACTTGGAGACATGGAAATACAAAGTCATATATATCAATACTCATACACCCAAAAGATCACAAGGGCCCTGGAATCCAAGATTGCTGGATCCCCTTTAAGAATATGTCCAAAATATGTGGGAACTCTTAATATCAAGTTCTGAATATCAACCAGAAATTCCGGCAGTAGTTTCTGGTTTAGGAGGAAAATATGAAGCCAGAAATTACATTATAAAATGGGGAGATGATTCCTTGGGTTGTGGAATCTGGCCTTCCAGCCTCCTTCAAAACAAGCGGAGTAGATGGCCAGATTCTCTGTTACAACTAACAAGAGGAGCAGCAGGTTCCTGGGGATCAGTAATGTCAGATTTGTGGTATGAATATAGGAATTAGTTCTGAGAAATGTGAGGAACAGGACTCCCAAATTCCTGATTAGCATTTAGAAAAATCCTGTAGACTTCTAGGTTTGAGAACTACCTTAAGTCAGGGAAAAATTAGCAAGTGCCCAGAAGTTTGCTGGTCACATGGAAACTGATTTTCCTTGTCCCACATTGGTAACATGAGGAGAAGCTTTCTTGTGACATAGTGTCCCAGATTCCTGCTTCTTTTCAGGAAAACGATCAGATCTTTCCCGGTGCCCTGAAAGTCCAGACTTTTGGTTCCCAATGGAAAGACTCCAGAATGTTTCTGAGACTTGGAAGCCAAGAACCTGGTGCCCTCCCAAAAATACCTCTAAAAATGGTGCAACATCTAAACCCAAGGTCCTCATTCCGAATAGCTGAACTACCAGAATTTTCTGGCCTACAAGGTAACCCTGAACTCAGGGCTCACATTCAAAAAAACTGAGATGATTACTTGTATCCTGGAATTGGGCGTTAGAGGATCCAGAATCTAATTGAACTTGTAGTGCCATATTATCATTTAAACTATTGAGAGAACCAGAATGTTGCTGGTCTTCTAAAATGACTGATTCATAATATCCAAATAGGAAATAGCTCAGAAAAATGTGGGAACGCCGAAGCCCGGAGTTTTGTAGACCTTAGCAAGACGCCTTGCATATTTTTTGAATTGAGGACTAGTGTAGCCCAAATTCTTTATTCTTCCTTAGCAAGAGCCCATGTAGTTTACTGCAAATGAGGACTCCCATTCTCCAGAGTCCTGCTTTGAAATTCTGATTCTTGTTTAGCCCTTAGCAAGATGCCCAGTAGATTTTTGGCATTGAGGACTCGGGAAAACCAGATTTCTTAATCTTTCTTAGCAAGAGACTGTGTAGTTTCCTGTGAATGAAGACTCTCATTGCCCAGATTCCTGCTACAAAACCCTGATTCTTGTTTAGCCCTTAGAAAGACACCCTGCAGATTTTTAGTGTTGAGTATATGTGTAACCCAGATTCCTTATTTGTCCTTAGCAAGAGGCCATGAATTTTTCTGTATATGAGTACTCCCATTCCCCAGATTAGTGATTCCAATCCCTGATGCATTTTTATCCCTTAGTAAGACTCCCTGTAGGTTTTTTGGATGTGAGGACTTGTGTATCCAGGTTCCTTATTCTTCTGTAGCAAGAGGCCATGTAGGTTCCTGTATATGAGGACTCCCATTATGCAGATTCCTGCTTCATTTTCAGCAATACGCTGAATATTTCCTGATGAACTTAGAATTCCAGTGGTTTGGATGTCAATAGGAAGTCACATTTGGTACCTGGGAAGTGTAATCCAAGTTACCATGGTCCACTTAACAAGACATCGTAAAAATGTGGAATATTGTAAACCCAATATCCCATCTGCCACCAGACCGACCACAAGAAAGATCTGTATTTTGAGGCAACATGAAGTGAAGGATTTAGTAGCAAAATGCCAATTGTTTCCTGGGGTACTGGATTATGACTGAAGATGTTCATAAGAAGCAAATGGATTTGAAGACCCAGATCCTTGATTACAATTATTAAGAGGACCGTAAATTTCTTGGGAATATTTAATGTGAGATTTTAGGTATTCACGATGCAAGTAGCTCTGAAAAATGTAGGGATTTACAAGCCCAGATTCCTCATTAAACATTAGCAAGAGGTCTTATAGAATTTGATGATTGAGGACTCCCTGAACCCGGATTTCGTTCTCATTCTCAGCAAGATGCCCTGATTTTCCCTGATATCTGGATTCCAAAATCTTGTATAAAAATAGACAGATGCCCAGCTGTTTTCCAAGGTTGTGGAATCCGTGATTCCTGGTTACCTTTAAAAATATATACAACATACTTCGCAACCTCAGAACACCAGGCCCATATCAAATAGATGCACAAACGGAAGTTTTAGGTTTACAGGGTACGTCTTAAGTCAAGAGTTGCATACAAATATGGCTAGATGATTCTTTCAGTCCAGGAATCTGACTTTACTTGTCCCGAGGAACCCAACTGAATTTAAGGGATAGATTCTTGGTTACCCCTTTCAAGAGGACCAGAATATTGCTGGGAATCTATAATGAC
>NW_006945436.1:0-3465 GCF_000164805.1 Carlito syrichta | reverse complement strand
CCAGGTGTAATCCAGATTCCTTATTATTACTTAGCAAAATGCCGTGTAGTTTCCTGTATATGATGACTCTCATTATCCAGATTCCTGCTTCACTCTGCAGGATACTGAGACAGTTCCTGGTGACATAGAATTCCAGTTGTTTTAATATCAAGAGAAATACTGCCATAATGTACTTTGGGAACTGCAGTCCACGATTCCTGGATCCCCTTAACAAGACCTCCCCAAAATGTGGAATCTTCAAAACCCAACATCCTAATTCCGACCAGCCTGCCCATAAGAATTTTCTGTAGTTTGTGGTCCCCTGAATCGAGGGATTTTGTACGAATATGCCATTTGATTCCTGGGGATCGTGATTATGGTCGTAGATGTTCCTAGGACACAAAAGGATTTGTAGGGCCAGATCCTTGATTACAACTAACAAGAGGACCAGAAAGTTCCTGTGGATCCGTAATGACAGATTTAAGGTATCCACGGAGCAAGTAGCTCTGAAAAATATAGGGTCCCAGAAACCCAGATTGCTTATTAAACCTTTTCAAGAGGCCCTGTAGATTCCAGTTAATGAGAGCATCTAGAACCGGATTTCCTTTTCATTCTCAGCAAGATGCCCTGATTTTCCCTTGTGATTTGGAACCCCTAACTGTGTATACAAATAGACAGATGCCCAGAAATTTCCTATGGACTTGGAATCCATGATTGCTGATTGCCCTTAAAAGTATGCAATAAATATTTAGCAACCTCAAAACACTAGGCCCCTATCTGAATAGATTGTCAAATGAAAGTTTCAGCATTGTGAGGTACACCTTAAGATGAGAGTTACACACAAATATGGAAAGAAGATTCTTTGGGTCCTAGAATCTGCCCTTTGTTGTCTCGTGGAAACCAGTGGACTTGTAGGTACACATTATCAATTACAACTATCAAGATGACCCGAAGGTTGCTGAGAGTATATAATGACAAAATTGTCATATCCAAGAGGCCATTAGCTCTAAAAAATGTGGGTAATTAGAAGTCCAGGTTCCAGTTTAGCCCTTATAATGTTGCTCTGCAGACTCTTGGACTAGTGACTCCCATAACACAGATTCGTTTTGTTCTCAATAAGACTCCCGTACGTTACTTGGAGACGTGGAAATACAAAGTCATATATATCAATACTCATACACCCAAAAGATCACAAGGGCCCTGGAATCCAAGATTGCTGGATCCCCTTTAAGAATATGTCCAAAATATGTGGGAACTCTTAATATCAAGTTCTGAATATCAACCAGAAATTCCGGCAGTAGTTTCTGGTTTAGGAGGAAAATATGAAGCCAGAAATTACATTATAAAATGGGGAGATGATTCCTTGGGTTGTGGAATCTGGCCTTCCAGCCTCCTTCAAAACAAGCGGAGTAGATGGCCAGATTCTCTGTTAAAACTAACAAGAGGAGTAGCAGGTTCCTGGGGATCAGTAATGTCAGATTTGTGGTATGAATATAGGAATTAGTTCTGAGAAATGTGAGGAACAGGACTCCCAAATTCCTGATTAGCATTTAGAAAAATCCTGTAGACTTCTAGGTTTGAGAACTACCTTAAGTCAGGGAAAAATTAGCAAGTGCCCAGAAGTTTGCTGGTCACATGGAAACTGATTTTCCTTGTCCCACATTGGTAACATGAGGAGAAGCTTTCTTGTGACATAGTGTCCCAGATTCCTGCTTCTTTTCAGGAAAACGATCAGATCTTTCCCGGTGCCCTGAAAGTCCAGACTTTTGGTTCCCAATGGAAAGACTCCAGAATGTTTCTGAGACTTGGAAGCCAAGAACCTGGTGCCCTCCCAAAAATACCTCTAAAAATGGTGCAACATCTAAACCCAAGGTCCTCATTCCGAATAGCTGAACTACCAGAATTTTCTGGCCTACAAGGTAACCCTGAACTCAGGGCTCACATTCAAAAAAACTGAGATGATTACTTGTATCCTGGAATTGGGCGTTAGAGGATCCAGAATCTAATTGAACTTGTAGTGCCATATTATCATTTAAACTATTGAGAGAACCAGAATGTTGCTGGTCTTCTAAAATGACTGATTCATAATATCCAAATAGGAAATAGCTCAGAAAAATGTGGGAACGCCGAAGCCCGGAGTTTTGTAGACCTTAGCAAGACGCCTTGCATATTTTTTGAATTGAGGACTAGTGTAGCCCAAATTCTTTATTCTTCCTTAGCAAGAGCCCATGTAGTTTACTGCAAATGAGGACTCCCATTCTCCAGAGTCCTGCTTTGAAATTCTGATTCTTGTTTAGCCCTTAGCAAGATGCCCAGTAGATTTTTGGCATTGAGGACTCGGGAAAACCAGATTTCTTAATCTTTCTTAGCAAGAGACTGTGTAGTTTCCTGTGAATGAAGACTCTCATTGCCCAGATTCCTGCTACAAAACCCTGATTCTTGTTTAGCCCTTAGAAAGACACCCTGCAGATTTTTAGTGTTGAGTATATGTGTAACCCAGATTCCTTATTTGTCCTTAGCAAGAGGCCATGAATTTTTCTGTATATGAGTACTCCCATTCCCCAGATTAGTGATTCCAATCCCTGATGCATTTTTATCCCTTAGTAAGACTCCCTGTAGGTTTTTTGGATGTGAGGACTTGTGTATCCAGGTTCCTTATTCTTCTGTAGCAAGAGGCCATGTAGGTTCCTGTATATGAGTACTCCCATTATGCAGATTCCTGATTCATTTTCAGCAATACGCTGAATATTTCCTGATGAACTTAGAATTCCAGTGGTTTGGATGTCAATAGGAAGTCACATTTGGTACCTGGGAAGTGTAATCCAAGTTACCATGGTCCCCTTAAACAAGACATCGTAAAAATGTGGAATATTGTAAACCCAATATCCCATCTGCCACCAGACCGACCACAAGAAAGATTTGTATTTTGAGGCAACCTGAAGTGAAGGATTTAGTAGCAAAATGCCAATTGTTTCCTGGGGTACTGGATTATGGCCGAAGATGTTCATAAGAAGCAAACAGATTTGAAGACCCAGATCCTTGATTACAATTATCAAGAGGACCGTAAATTTCTTGGGAATATTTAATTTGAGATTTTAGGTATTCACGATGCAAATAGCTCTGAAAAATGTAGGGATCTACAAGCCCAGATTCCTCATTAAACATTAGCAAGAGGTCTTATAGAATTTGGTGATTGAGGACTTCCTGAACCCAGATTTCGTTCTCATTCTCAGCAAGATGCCCTGATTTTCCCTGGCATCTGGATTCCAAAATCCTGTATAAAAATAGACAGATGCCCAGCTGTTTTCCAAGGTTGTGGAATCCGTGCTTGCTGGTTACGTTTAAAAATATATACAACATACTTCACAACCTCAGAACACCAGGCCCATATCAAGTAGATGCACAAACGGAAGTTTTAGGTTTACAGGATACATCTTAAGTCATTTTTTGCATACAAATATGGCTAGATGATTCTTTCAGTCCAGG
>NW_006945435.1:0-774 GCF_000164805.1 Carlito syrichta | reverse complement strand
AGACACAGTGACCCAGATTCCTGTTTTGTTCTAAACAAAAGGCCGAGATGTTTCCTGTTGACCTCAAAGTCCAGACTTGTATACCAATAGTAAGATGATAAGAATATTTCTGCAGACGTTGAATCTAAGATTCCTGGTTCCATCCAAAAAGTACCTCCTAAAAATGTGAACAACTAATCTCAAAATGCTAATTTCGAACAGCTGAACCACCAGAAGTTTCTGGAGTACGAGGTAATACTGAAGTCAGGGCTTACATACAATATTCCGAGAAAATTACATATTTCCTGGAATCTGGCCTTGGAGGTTTCGAGTATCTAATTTGATTGTAGTGCCAGATTCGCGTTCGCAATTATCAAGAGTACCAGAATGTTGCTGGAGTTCTGGAATGATTGTTTCGTATTATCAACATGGGAAAAAGTTTAAAACATGAGGGGCTCGAAATCTGGATTATTGTTTATGCCTTAGGAAGACGTCCTGCAGATTTTCGGAATTGAGGACTCATGTAACCAAGAATCCTTATTCATCATTAGCAAGAGGAAGTGCAGTTTCCTGTATATGAGGACTCCCATTACCCAGACTCCTGCTTCAACTCAAGACAGTGAGACATTTCCTTGAGGTGTAGAATTTAAGTTGTTTGGATATCAATAGAAAGACTCCCAGAAGCTTCCTGGGGAATTTGAAACCACGATTCCTGCTTCCCTTTAACAAGACTCTAAAAATGTGGGGACCTAGAAGCCCAGATTCCTGATTAAACCGTATCAAGTGGCCCTGTAG
>NW_006945434.1:0-665 GCF_000164805.1 Carlito syrichta | reverse complement strand
GCAACCCCGATTCTTATTCTTTCTTAGCAAAAGGCCATGTATAGTTGCCTGTATATGAAGATTCATTTCATCAGAGCATTCTAAAACTCTAATTTGTGTTTAGTCCTTAGAAAGACACCCTGAAGTTTTTTAGGGATTGAGGACACATGTAAACCAGATTCCTTATTCTTCCTTAGCAATAGACAGTGCAGTGTCCTGTATATGAGGACTCCCATTACCAGAATCCTACTTCAAAAACCAGATTCCTGGTTATCTCTTCACAAGACACCCTGTCGATTTTTGGGATGGAGGACTCGTGTATCCAAGATTCCGTATTCGTCCTTAGCAAGAGATCGTGTAGTCTCCTGTACATGAGGGTTCCCATTACCGAGATTCCTGGTTCATTCTCAGCAAGACGCCGAGACATATCCTGTTGACCTAGAATTTCAGTTGTTTGGATATCAAGAGAAAGACTCCCATAAGTTTCTTGGGAACTGGAATCCAAGATTCCTGGTTCCCTTTTTAAAAGACACACAAAAAATGTGGGGACCTAGAAGCCCTGATTGCTGATTAAATCTTATCAGGAGTCCCTGTTGATTTTGGCGATTGACAACTGAAAGAAACCAGATTCCTGGTTCTTTCTCAGCAAGATGCCCTGATTTTCTCTGTCTATGAGGATCCAAAAA
>NW_006945433.1:0-17264 GCF_000164805.1 Carlito syrichta | reverse complement strand
AACAGGGCCTCGAGCTCCCCAAATATTTCGGAGCAATTTAGCATGCAGATATAACGAATCGGTCATTTCAGGACTCCAGCAACATGCTGGTCTTCTTGATAGCTGTAAACGGGTATCGGGCACTCCATGTCCATTAGGTTCCTCGGAAAATGTTAGGCCAGATTCCAGGACAAAAATGATCTTCTTGCCATATTTGGATGTAACTCTGGTCTTAAGGTGAACCATGTTATCCTTCAACTTCCATTTGTCCTTTTATTTTGAGAGGGGACAAGGGTTTTGCAGTTGCCAAATGTTTAGTACATATTTTTAAAGGTAACCAGGAATCATGGATTCCACGTAACTAGGAACTTTCTGGGCATCTGTCTTTTTGTATAAAGTGTTTGGAATCCACATCGACAGGGAAAATCAGGGCGTCTTGCTGAGAACGAAAAGGGAATGCGGGTTCTTGGATTTCTCAGTCGCTGAAGTCTGCAGCGCCACTTGATACGGTTTAATCAGGAATCTGGGCTTCTAGGTCCCCACATTTTTAGGGTGTCTTGTTAAAGGGAAGCAGTAATCTTGGTTTCAAATTCCCCAGGAAGCTTCTGGGAGTCTTTCTATTGATATCCAAACAACTTGAAATTCTAAATCTCCAGGAAATGTCTCAGTGTGTAGCTGAGAATGAAGCATGAGTCTGGATAATGGGAGTCCTCATATACAGGAAACCACACTGCCTCTTGCTAATGATGAATAAGATTCTGGGTTACATGAGTCCTCAATCCCGAAAATCTACAGGACGTCTTCCTTAGGCCTAAACAATAATCCAGACTTTGAGCCCCGTCAAGTTTTAGAGCTGTTTCCCATGTTGAGATACGAAACAATCATTCCAGAACTCCAGCAACATTCTGGTACTCTTGATAATTGTGAACACCAATCTGGCACTACAAGTCCATATAGATACTCAGAACCTCCGAGGTCAGAATCCAGGACACATGTAATCTTTGGATTTTTTGTATGTAAGCCCTGGCTTCAGTGTTACCTCGAACTCCAGAATCTTCTGGTGGTTCAGCTGTTCGAAATTAGGACTTTGGGTTTAGTTGTTCACATTTTTTAGGAAGTACTTTTGGGATGGAACCAGGAATATTAGATTCAATATTCGCAGGAATATTCTTGTCATCTTACTGTTGGTATACAAGAGTCTGGACTTCCTGGACAACAGGAAACTGTGTCCCTTGAAATAATCTACACGTGTTAGTAAATAGGAACTAGGAATCTCGGATTCCATGTAACTTGCAAACATCTGGGCAATTGCTGCACTTATCCATGGCTTAAGGCAGTGCTCATACCTAGGACTTGAAAGGGACTTTAGCTAGATGCATATCTGGAATCTGGGAGATCTGATCCCCATATTATCAGAGCTACATCCTATATGCATACCACCAATCGGGCTTTACCAATCCCAAGGAACCTGTTGCGATGGTTAATAGTTGTAACTCAGTATCTCGCCTACTGGTCCGTTTGTTCCACAGGGTCCTATAAGGCCAGATTCCACAATCCAAGGAATCATCTCGCCATTTGTTAATGTGATCTCTGGCTTCAGATTTACCTCCTAGTCCAGAAACTACTGCTGGACATTCTTTTTGGTATTCGGAATATGGATTTAGGGGTTCCCACATATTTAGGACGTATTCTTAAGGGGAAACCAGCAATCTTGGATCCAGATCCCTGGGAAACTTCTGGACTTATGAGTATTGGTATGTAAGAGTTTGTACTTCCACGTCACCAGAAAATGTCCGGACGGCTTCTTGATAAATTAAAAAATAGAATCTGGGTTACAGGAGGCCTCAATCCATGAATTCTACAGGGCTCCATTATAAAGACTTACCTGGAATCTGGACTTCTAGTTCTCCAAATTCTTCAGAGTTACTTGCCACTTGGAAATGACAAGTGTCATAGTAAATTCCCATCAACCTTCTGGTCCTCTTGATTGTTGCAACCAAGAATCTATCCCTTAAATTCTGTTGGATTCCTCGGGACAACTAAAGCCAGATTCCTGGACTGAAAAAATCATCTCGCCATATTTTTATGTAACTCTTGACTAAGGTGTACTGTGTAATCCTAAAACTTCCGTTTGTGCATCTACTTGATACGGGCCTCGGGTTTTGAGGTTACTGAGAATGTTGTACTTATTTTTATAGGTAGCCAAAAATCACGGATTCCACGTCCCTGGAAAACAGCTGGGCATTTGTCTATTTTTATACAGAATTTTGGAATCCAACAGCCAGAGAAAATTAGGGCATCTTGCTGAGAACGAGAAGGGAATCCGGGTTCAGGGAGTCCTCCTTCGCCAAAATCTATAAGGCCTCTTGATAAGGTTTACTGAGGAGCCTGGGCTGGTAGGTCCGTACATTTTTCAGAGCTACTTGCTTAGTGGATACCTAAAATCTCTCATTACAGATTCACAAGAAGTTTATGGTCCTCTTGATAATTTTAATCGAGGATCTGGACCTACAATTCCGTTTGATTCTTATGAATATCTTCGGCCATAATCCAGTTCCCCAGGAACAAATTGGCATTTTGCTACTAAATCCTTCACTTCAGGTTGCCTCAAAATACAGAACTTTCTTGAGGTCAGCCTGGTGGCAATTGGGATATTGGTTTTATGGTAATCCACATTTTTATGATGTCTTGTTAACTGGATTACAGTTCCCAGGTACCATATGCGAGTCTTCTTATTGATATCCAAACTGGAATTCTATGTTCATCAGGAAATTTTGAGAGAATTGCTGAGAATGAAGCAGGATCTGCGTAATAGGAGTCCTCATATACAGGAACCTACATGGCCTCTTGCTGCAGAAGAATAAGGAATCTGGGTACACGAGTTCTCACATCCCTTTAAAACTACAGGGAGTCTTACTAAAGGATAAAAATGTGTCAGGGATTGAACGCACGAATCTGGGGAATGGGAGTCCTCTTACACAGGAAAATTCACAACCTCTTGCTAAGTACGAATAAGAAATCTGGGTTAATGTATCTCATTCCGGCGTCTTTCTAAGGGCTAAACAGGAATCAGGTTTTCGTAGCAGGAATCTGGGTAATGGGAGTCTTCACACAGGAAACTTCACAGTCTCTTGCTAAGGAAGAATAAGGAATCTGGTTTACACGTGTCCTCAATCCCCAAAAAAACTTCAGGATGTCTTGCTAAGGGCTAAACACGAATTTGGGTTTTTGAAGCATAGTCTGGGGAAATGACATCCTCATATACTGGCAACTGCACGAACTTTTGCTAAGAAAGAATAAGGAATCTGGGTGACTTGTATTCTCTGTCCCCAAAAAATTACAGGGCGTCTTCCTAAGATATAAACAAGCATCAGGGTTTCGAAGCATGTATCTGGGAAAGGGAGTACTCACATACAGGCAACTGCATGGCTGTTGCTAAAAATAAGGAATCTGGGTTATATGAGTTCTCAGTCCCAAAAATCTACAGGGCAATTTCTTGAGGGCTGAAGAAGCAGGGATTTGAAGCATGAATGTGGGTAATAGCAATCCTCATATACAGAAAACTACATGGTCTTTTGCTAAGAAAAAAGAAGAAATCTGTTTTACATGGTTCCTCTATCAAAAAATCTACACGGCGTCTTACTAAGTGCTAAACAAGGCTCAGTGTTTTGAAACAGGAATCTAGGAAAAGAGTCCTCATGTACAGGACACTACACGGCCTGTAACTAGGGAAGAATAAATAATCTTTGTTGAATGAGTCCTCATTCCGTAAATTCTCACGGTGTCTACTATGGGACAAACAAGAAATAGGGCTTCGAGCTCCCCAAATATTTCAGAGCAATTTAGCATGAGGATATTACGAATCAGTCATTTCAGGACTCCAGCAATATTCTGGTCCTCTTGATAGTTGTAAACGCACTCCAAGTCCGTTAGGTTCCTCAGAACAACTAAGGCCAGATTCCAGGACAAAAGGAATCTTCTTGTCATATTTTGATGTAAATATGGCTTTAAGATAACACTGTAATCCTTCAACTTCCGTTTCTCCTTTTATTTTGAGAAGGGAGAAGCGTTTTGCAGTTGCCAAATGTTTAGTACGTATTTTTAAAGGTAACCAGGAATCATGGATTCCACATCCCTAGGAAACTTCTGGCTACCTGTCTTTTTGCATACCGAGTTTGGAATCCACATCGACAGGGAAAATCAGGGCATCTTGCTGAGAATGAAAAGGGAATGTGGGTTCTTGGAGTTCTAAATCGCTGAAGTCTACAGGGTCAGTTGATACGGTTTAATCAGGAATCTGGGCTTCTATGTCCCCACATTTTTAGGGTGTCTTGTTAAAGGGAAGCAGGAATCTTGGTTTCAAATTCCCCAGGAAGCTTCTGGGAGTCTTTCTATTGATATCCAAACAGCTTGAATTCTACATCTTCAGGGAATATCTCAGTGTCTTGCAGAGAATGAAGCAGGAGTCTGGGTAAAGGGAGTCTTCATATACAGGAAACTGCACTGGCTCTTGCTAATGATGAAATGTCATTTTAGATTCCCAGCAACCTTCTGGTCCTCTTGATTGAGGCAACCAAGAATCTATCCCTTAAATTTAGTTGGGTTCTGCGAGACTACTAAAACCAGATTCCTGGACTGAAATAATTATCTCGCCATATTTGTATGGAACTCTTGACTTAAGATGTACTCTACAATCCTAAAACTTCCCTTTTTGCATCTACGTGATATGGGCCTGGGGTTTTGAGTTTGCTGAGTATGTTGTACATATTTTTAAAGGTAACCCAAAATCACGGATTCCACGTCCCTGGAAAACAGCTGGGCATTTGTCTATTTTTATACAGAATTTTGGAATCCAGATATGCCAGGAAAAATCAGGGCATCTTGCTGAGAATGAGACGTGAATCCGGGTTAATGGAGTCCTCAATCGCCAAAATCTATAATGCTTCTTGATAAGGTTTAATGAGGAGTCTGGGCTGTAGGTCCCTACATTTTTCAGAGCTACTTGCTGCGTGGATACCTAAAATCTCTCAGTACAGATTCCAAAGAAGTTTATGGTCCTCTTGATAATTGTAATCGAGGATCTAGACCTACAATATCCGTTTGTTTCTTTTGAACATCTTCGGCCATAATACAGTTCCCCTGGAATCAATTGGCATTTTGCTACTAAATCCTTCACTTCAGGTTGCCTCAAAATATAGAACTTTCTTGTGGTCGGGCTGGTAGCAATTGGGATATTGGGTTTACTATATTCCAATTTTTTACAATGTCTTGTTAAGGGAATCATGGGAACTTGTATTACAGTTCAGGTACCACAGGTGAGTCTTCCTATTGACTTTGAAACAGCTGTAAACCTACGTTCATCAGGAAATATTCAACGAATTGCTGAGAATGAAGCAGGAATCTGCGTTATGGGAGTCTTCATATGCAGGAAACTACATGGCCTCTGCTACAGAGATAAAAATGCATCAGGGATTTGAAGCAGGATTCTGGGGAATGGGAGTCCTCATATACAGGAAAATTCACAGCCTCTTCCTAAGGATGAAAAGGAATCTGGGATAACATATGCTCAATCCTAAATATCTACAGGGCATCTTTTAAAGGGCTAAACAAGAATCAGGTTTTCGTAGCAGGAATCTGGGTAATGTGAGTCTTCATAAACAGGAAACTACACAATCTCTTGCTAAGAAAGAATAAGGAATCTGGATTTCCCGTGTCATCAATGCCAAAAATCTACTGGGCATCTTGGTAAGGGTAAAAAAGAATCAGTATTTTGAAGCTGGAATCTGGGGAATGGGAGACCTCATATGCCGGAAACTACACGGGCTCTTTCTAAGGAAGAATAAAGAATTGGGTTTCCATGAGATCTCAATTCCAAAAATGTACAGGACGTCTTGCTAAGGTCTAAAAAACTTTGGGCTTTGACGTCCCCACATTTTCTGAGGTATTTCCTATTTGTAAACTATGAATCAGTAATTCCAGAAGACCAGCAACATTCTTGTCCTCTCTATAGTTTAAAGAGTAATATGGCACTACAAGTCCATTTAGCTTCTGGATCCTCTAAGGCGAAATTCCAGGACACAAGTAATCATCTCGGTTCTTTTGAATGTGAGCCCTGAGTTCACGGTTAAGTCATAAGCCAGAAACATCTGGTAGTTCAGCTATTCTGAATTAGGACTTGGGTTTAGATGTTGCACCATTTTTAGAAGGTATTTTTGGGAGGGCACAGGCTCTTGTCTTCAAGGTCAACAGGAATATTCTGGAGTCTTTCCATTGGGAGCCAAAAGTCTGGACTTACAGAGCACCGGGAAACATTTGGTCGTTTTGCTGAGAACGAAGCAGGAATCCGGGACACTATGTCTCCTGAAAGCTTCTACTCATATTACCAATGTGGAACAAGGAAAATCAGTTTACATGTGAACAGCAAACTTCTGAACAGTTGCTAATTTTTCCCTGGCTTCAGGTAGTTCTCAAACCTAGAAGTCTACAGCATATTTGTAAATGATAATCAGGAATTTTGGAGTCCTGTTCCTCACATTTTTCAGAGCTAATTCCTATATCCATGTCACAAATCTGACATTACCGATCCCCAGGGACCTGCTGCTCCTCTAGTTAGTTGTAACAGAGAAACTGGCCTTCTACTCTGCTTGTTTTTCAGGAGACTGGAACGCCATATTCCACAACACAAGGAATCAACTCCCCATTTTATAATGTAATTTCTGGTTTCATGCTCTCTTCCTAAATCAGAAACTACCTCTGGAATTTCTGGTTGATATTTGGAATTTGGCTTTTGGAGTTCCTACATATTTCGGACATATTCTTAAAGGCTCTCCAGCAATCTTGGATTCCAGGGCTCTGGTCACCTTTAGGGCATATGAGTATTGGTATATAAGAGTTTGTACTTCCACTTCGCCAAGTAACGTCCAGGAGTCTCATTGATAACAAAAAGAATATGGCTTATGGGAGTCACCAATTCAAGAATTCAACAGAGCCATATTATAAGGGCTAATCTGGGATCTGGGCTTCCAAATCTTCACATTTTTTAGGGCTACTGGTCTCTTGGATATGACAATATTTTCATTATATATTCTCAGCAACCCTCTGGTCATCTTGATAGTTATACCCGATAATGTCTAGCTACAAGTCCATTGGTTTCCTTGGGACAACAAAGGGCAGATTATAGGACCCAAAGAATCTTCTCGACGGTTTGTGTGTAACCCTCGTCTTAAGATGTGCCTTGCAATGCTAAAACATCCGTTTGTCTGTCTATTCAGATAGGGGCCTGGTGTTTTGAGGTTGCCAAATATTTATTACATACTTTTAAGGGTCATGAGGAATCATGGAATCCAAGTCCCTAGGAAACTTGTGGGCATCTGTCTATTTGTATACACAGTTTAGGTATCCACATCACAAGGGAAAATAAAGGCATCTTGCTGAGAACGAAAAGGAAATCTGGTTCTAGAATTTCTCATTAACTGGAATCTACAGGTCCTATTGATAAGGTTTAATCAGCAATCTGCGCTTCTGTGTCCCTACATTTTTCAGAGCTACTAGCTCCTTGGATACCCTAAATCTGTCATTACAGATCCACAGGAACTTTCTGGTCCCCTTGTTAGTTGTAATCAAGGATCTGGCCCTATAAATACTTTTGTGTCCTAGGAACATCTACGACCATAATCATGTTCCCTAGGAATCAAATGGCATATTGGTACAAAATCCGTGGATTCAGGTGGCCTCAAACTTCAGAAAATTCTTGTGGGCGGGCAGGTCAGAATTGGGATGTTGGGTTTTGAAGATTCAGCATTTTGGGGAGGTTTTGTTAAGGGGAACCAGGAATCTTGGATTCCAGTTCCCAAAGAACATTATGGAAGTCTTTCTTTTGATATTCAAACAACTGGAAATCTGTGTCATCAGGAACTGTTGTGGCTTCCTGTAGAGTTAAGCAGGAAGCTGGGTAATGGGAGTCGTCATAAACAGGAAGCTACACGGCATATTGCTAAGGAAGAATAAGGAATCTTGGTTAAATGAGTCCTCAATCACAAAAACTACAGGGCGTCCTGCTAAGAGGTATCCACGAATCAGGTTTTGAAGTAGGAAGCTGGGTAATGGAGTCCTCACATACAGGAAACTTCACTGCCTATTGCTAAGTAAGAATAAGGAATCCGCATCACTCATGTTCTCAATCCCCAAAAAACTTCAGGTCGTCTTGCTAACGGCTAAACATGAATCAGGGTGTTTTAAGCATGAATCTGGGGAAATGGAGTGCTTATATACAGGCAACTACATGACCTTTTGCTAAGAAAGAATAAGGAATCTGGGTTACACGAGTCCTCAACCCCAAAAATCTACAGTGCATCTTAGAAAGGGCTAAATAAGAATCAGAGTTTGACGCAGGATGCATGTAATGAGAGTACTAATTTACAGGAAAATACACGGCCCCTTGCTAAGGAAGAAAAAGAATTGGGGTTATAGCAGTCCTCAGTCCTAAAGTAAACTGGCCATCTGCTGTGGACTAAACAAGATTTAGGGTAGAGAATCTGCTATATAGGTAGTAGCAGTCCTCATATAGAAATTCTACACCATCTCTTGCCAAGGAGAAATAAGAAAGCTGTTTTACATGGTTCCTCAGTCACAATATCTACATGACATCATGGTAAGGGCTAAACAAGAATCAGGGTTTTGAAACTGTATTCTGGGGAATGAAATCCTCATATACAGGACACTACACAGCCCCTCGCTAAGGAAGAATAAGGAATCTGTGATACACGAGTCCCCAATCCGAAAAATTCTCAGGGTGTCTGTCTACGGGATAAACAAGAAACAGGGCTTCAAGCTCCTCTCATGTTTCAGAGCTATTGGCTTGTGGGTATTAAGAATCAGTCACTTCAGGACTCCAGCAACATTCTGGTCCTCTTTATAGTTGTAAACGGGTATCAGGTAGTACAAGTTCATTAGATTCCTCGGGACAACTAAGGCCAGATTCCCGGAACAAAAGTATCTCCTTGCCGTATTTGGATGTAACTCTGGTCTTCAGATGCACTTGGTAATCCTTAATTTCCGTCTGTACTTTTATTTGGAGAGGGTTCGAAGGTTTTGCAGTTGCCAAATATTTAGTACCTATTATTAAAATGTAACCAGGAATCGTGGATTGCACGTCCCTAGGAAACATCTGGGCATCTGCATTTGTGTATACAGAGTTTTGGGATCCACATAGACAGGGAAAATCAGGGCATCTTGCTGAGAACGAAAAGGGAATCTAGTTCCTGGAGTTCTCAATCGCCTAAATCCACAAGGTCTCTTGATAAGGTTTAATCAGCAATCTGGTCTTCTATGTCGCCATATATTTAGGGTGTCTTTTTAAAAGAGAACCAGGAATCTTGGGTTCCAATTCCACAAGAACATTGTGGGGGTCTTTCTCTTGATATCCAAACAACTGAAATTCTAGGTCAACAGGAAATGTCTCGGCGTCTTGCTGAGAATGAAGCAGGAATCTCGGTAATGGGAGTCCTCATATACAGAACAGTTCACGACCTCTTGGTACAAAAGCATAAGGAATCGTGGTTACATGAGTGCTCCATCCCAAAAATCTACAGAGCGTCTTGCTAAAAGATAACCACCAATCAGGTTTTGGGAGTAGGAATCTTGATAATGGGATTCCTCATATACAGGAAACTGCAATGTCTATTGCTAAGGAAGAATAAGGAATCTGGTTTACACTTGTACTCAATACCAAAAAAAACTTCAGGGTGTCTTGCTAATGGCTAAATACGAATTTGGGATTTTTATGGATAATCTGGGGAAATGAAATCCTCATATACAGGCACGTGCAGAAACTTTTGTTAAGAAAAAATAAGGAATCCGTGTGACATGTGTTCTCAGTCCAGAAAAAATTACAGGTCGTCTTCCTAAGGTCTAAACAAGCATCATGGTTTCGAAGCATGTATCTGGGAAAGGAAGTCCTCATATACAGGCAACTGCACGACTGCTGCTAAAAATAAGGAATGTGGGTTATATGAGTCCTCAATCCGAAAAATCAACAGGGCATCTTGCTGAGGGCTAAAGAAAAATCAGGGATACGAAGCATTAATGTGGGTAATAGCAGTCCTCATATACAGGAAACTGCATGGCCTCTTTTAAAGAAAAAAAGGAACAAATCAGTTTTACACGGTTCCTTTATCAAAAAATCTACAAGGCGTCTTTCTAAGGGCTAAACAAGAAACAGGGTTTTGAAACAGGAATCTAGGGAATGAGAGTCCTCATATACAGGACACTACATGGCCTCTAACTAAGGAAGAATAAAGAATCTTTGTTTTGCGAGTCCTCAATCCATAAAATTCCTAGGGTGTCTGCTATTGGAAGAACAAGAAACAGGGCTTCGAGCTCCCCAAATGTTTCAGAGCAATTTAGCATGCGGATATTATGAATTGGTCATTTCAGGACTCCAGCAACATTCTGGTCCTCTTGATAGTTGTAAACGGGTATCGGGCACTCCAAGTCCGTTAGGTTCCTCGGAACAACTAAGGTCAGTTACCGGGACAAAACGAATCTTCTTGCCATATTTGGATGTAACTCTGGTCTTAAGGTGAACCCTGTCATCCTTCAACTTCCATTTCTCCTTTTATTTTGAGAGGGGCCAAGGGTTTTGCAGTTGCCAAATGTTTAGTATGTATTTTTAAAGGTAACCAGGAATCATGGATTCCACGTCCCTAGGAAATTTCTGGGCATCTGTCTTTTTGTATACAGAGTTGGAATCCACATCGACAAGAAAAATCACGGCATCTTGCTGAGAACCAAAAGGGAATGTGGGTTCTTGGAGTTCTCAATCCTTGAAGCCTAGAGGGCCACTTGATACGGTTTAATCAGGAATCTGGGCTTCTAGGTACCCATATATTTAGGGTGTCTTGTTAAAGGGAAGCAGGAATCTCGATTTCAAATTCCCCAGGAAGCCTCTGGGAGTCTTTCTATTGATATCCAAACAACTTGAATTCTAAATCTCCAGGAAATGTCTCAGTGTCTTGCTGAGAACGAAGCAGGAGTCTGGGTAATGGGAGTCCTCATATACAAGAAACTGCACTGTCTGTTGTGAAGGAAGAATAAGGAATCTGCTTATACGTGTCCTCAATCCCCCAAAAAAACTCCAGTGTGTCTTACTAAGGGCTAAAAACGAATTAGGGTTTTTGAATCATGATCTGGGGAAATGACATCCTCATATACAGGCAACTACACTGACTTTTGGCAAGAAAGAATAAGAAATCTGGGTTACATGTATTCTCAATCCCCAAAAATCTACAGGGCATCTTGGTAAGGTCTAAACAATCATCAGGGTTTCGAATCATGTATCTGGGAAAGGGAGTACTTATATACAGGCAACTGCACGGCTATTGTTAAAAATAAGCAGTGTGGGTCATACAAGTCCTCAGTCTGAAAAATCTACACGGCATATTGCTGAGCGCTAAAGAAGAATCAGGGATTCGAAGCATGAAATTCGGTAATAGCATTCCTCATGTACAGGAAACTACACGGCCTCTTGCAAGAAAAAAATAAGAAATCAGTTTTACACGGTTCCTCTATCAAAAAATCTATATGGCATCTTACTAAGGGCTAAACAAGAATCAGGGTTTCGAAATAGGAGTCTAGGGAAAGAGAGTCCTCATATACAGGACACTACACGGCCTCTAACTAAGGAAGAATAAACAATCTTTGTTATACGAGTCCTCAATCCAAAAACTTACCAGGTGACTGCTACTGGACAAACAAGAAACAGTACTTCGAGCTCCCCAAATGTTTCAGAGCAATTTAGCATGCGGATATTACGAATCAGTCATTTCAGGACTCCAGCAACATTCTGGTCCTCTTGATACTTGTTAACAGGTATCAGGGTTCCAAGTAAGTTATGGTCCTTGGAACATCTGAGGCCAGTTTCCAGGACAAAAAGAATCTTCTTGCCATTTTGGATGTAACTGTGCTCTTAAGATGAACCCTGTAATTCTTCAACTTCCGTTTCTCCTTTTATTTTGAGAGGGGAGAAGGGTTTTGCAGTTGCCAAATGTTTAGTGGGTATTTTTAAAGGTAACCAGGAATCATGGATTCCACATCCCTAGGAAACTTCTGGGCTTCTGTCTTTCTGTATACAGAGTTTGGAATTCACATCGACAGGGAAAATCAGGGCATTTTACTGATAATGAAAATGGAATACGGGTTCTTGTAGTTCTATCTCGCTGAAGTCTACAGGGCCACTTGATTCGGTACTCTGGAATCTGGGCTTCTAAGTCCCCACATTTTTAGGGTGTCTTGTTAAAGGGCAGCAGGAATCTTGTTTTCTAATTCCCCAGGAAGCTTCTGGGAGTCTTTCTATTGATATCCAAATAACTTGAATTCTACATCTCCAGGAAATCTCTCAGTGTCTTGCTGAGGATAAAGCAGGAGTCTGGGTAATGGGAGTCTTCATATACATGAATCCGCACTGCCTATTACTAATGATGAAGAAGGATTCTGGGTTACATGAGTCTTCAATCCCAAAAATCTACAGGACGTCTTACTAAGGCCTAAACAATGATGCAGACTTAGAGCCCCCTCATTTTCTCGAGCTGTTTCCCATGTTGATATTACGAAACAATCATTCCAGAACTCCAGCAACATTCGGGTACTCTTGATGTTTTGGAACCTGAAACTGGCACTACAAGTCCATTTAGATACTTGGAACCTCTGAGACCAGATTCCAGGACACATGTAATCATCTCGGATTTTTTGTATGTAAACCGTGACTTCAGTGTTACCTCCTACTCCAGAAATCTCTGGTGGTTCGGCTGTTCGAAATTAGGACATTGGGTATAGTTGTTCACATTTTTTTGGTGGTACTTTTGGTATGGAACCAGGAATCTTAGCTTCGACATCTGCAGGAATATTCTTGTCATCTTATTATTGGTATACAAGAGTCTGGACTTCCAGGACAACAGGAAACACCTCAGTGTTTTGCTTTGAACGAAACAGGAATCTGGGTCACTGTGTCCCTTGAAATAATCTACACGTGTTAGTAAATAGGAACCAGGAATCTCGGTTGCCATGTAAATTGCAAACATCTGGGCAATTGCTACACTCATCCCTGGCTTAAGGCAGTGTTCATACCTAGGACTCGAAAGGGACTTTAGCTAGATGCATATCTGGAATTTGGGAGATCTGATCACCATATTATTGAGTTATGTCTTATATGCATACCACCAATCGGGCTTTACTGATCCCAAAGAACCTGTTGTGCCTCTTGAGAGTTGTAACTCAGATTCTGGCCTACTACTCCGTTTGTTCCACAGGGTCCTATAAGGCCAGATTCCACAATCCAAGGAATCATCTCGCCATTTGTTAATGTGATCTCTGGCTTCAGGTTTGCCTCGTGATTCAGAAACTACTGCTGGGCATTCTTTTTGGTATTCATTATATGGGATTATGGGTTCCCACATGTTTAGAGCATATTCTTAAGAGGGAACTAGCAATCTTGGATTCCAGGACTCTGGGAAGCTTCTGGACGTATGAGTATTGGTATGTAAGAGTTTGTACTTCCACATCACCAGAAAATGCCCGGACGTCTTCCTGATGAATTAAAAAAAGGAATATGGGTTATGGGAGGGCTCAATCCATGAATTCTACAGGGCTCCATTATAAGGCTTACCTGGAATCTGGGCTCTAGTTCTCCAATTTCTTCAGAGCTACTTGCCACTTGGAAATGACAAGTGTCATTATAGATTCCCAGCAATATTCTGGTCCTCTTGATTGTTGTAACCAAGAATCTATCCCTTAAATTCAGTTGGGTTCCTCGGGACAAGTAAAGTCAGATTCCTGGACTGAAAGAATCATCTAGCCATATTTGTATGCAACTCTTGACTTAAGACGTACCCTGTAAACCTAAAACTTCCGTTTGTGCATCTATTTGATATGGGCCTGGTGTTCTGAGGTTGCGAAGTATGTTGTATATATTTTTAAAGGTAACCAGGAATCACGGATTCCACAACCTTGGAAAACAGCTGGGCATCTGTCTATTTTTATACAAGATTTTGGAATCCAGATATCAGGGAAAATCAGGGCATCTTGCTGAGAATGAGAACGAAATCCGGGTTCAGGGAGTCCTCAATCATCAAATTCTATAAGACCTCTTGCTAATGTTTAATGAGGAATCTGGGCTTGTAAATCCCTACATTTTTCAGAGCTACTTGCATCGTGAATACCTAAAATCTCACATTAAATATTCCCAAGAAATTTACGGTCCTCTTAATAATTGTAATCAAGGATCTGGGTCTTCAAATCCATTTGCTTCTTATGAACATCTTCAGTCATAATCCAGTACCCCAGGAAACAATTGGCATTTTGCTACTAAATCCTTCACTTCAGGTTGCCTCAAAATACAGATCTTTCTTGTGGTCGGTCTGGTGGCAGATGGGATATTGGGTTTACAATATTCCACATTTTTACGATGTCTTGTTAAGTGGACCATGGTAACTTGGATTACACTTCCCAGGTACCAAATGTGACTTCCTATTGACATCCAAACCACTGGAATTCTAAGTTCATCAGGAAATATTCAGCGTATTGCTGAAAATTAAGCAGGAATCTGCATAATGGGAGTCCTCATATACAGGAACCTACATGGCCTCTTGCTACAGAAGAATAAGGAACCTGGATACACAAGTCCTCACATCCAAAAAACCTACAGGGAGTCTTACTAAGGGATAAAAATGCATCAGGGATTGGAATCACTAATCTGGGGAATGGGAGTACTCATATACAGAAAAATTTATGGCCTCTTGCTAAGGACAAATAAGGAATCTGGGTTACACATATACTCAATACTAAAAATCTGCAGGGTGTCTTTCTAAGGGCTAAACAAGAATCAGGGTTTTGTAGCAGGAATCTGGGCAATGAGAGTCTTCATTCACAGGAAACTACACAGTCTCTTGCTAAGAAAGATTAAGAAATCTGGTTTCCCGAGTCCTCAATGCCAAAAATCTACTGGGCATCTTGCTAAGGGCTAAACAAGAATCAGAATTTCAAAGCAGGACTCTGGAGAATGGGAGTCCTCATTTGCAGTAAACTACATGGGCTCTTGCGAAGGAAGAATAAAGAATTTTGGGCTACACTAGTCCTCAATTCAAAAAATATGCAAGGCGTCTTGCTAAGGTCTACAAAACTCCGGGCTTCGGCGTTCCCACATTTTTCTGAGCTATTTCCTATTTGGATATTATGAACCAGTCATTTTAGAAGACCAGCAACATTCTCGTTCTCTCAATAGTTTAAATGATAATATGGCACTACAAGTTCAATTAGATTCTGGATCCTCTAACGCCCAATTCCAGGATACAAGTAATCATCTCAGTTTTTTTGAATGTGAGCCCTGAGTTCAGGGTTACCTTGTAGGTCAGAAAATTCTGGTAGTTCAGCTATTCGGAATGAGGACCTTGGGTTTAGATGTTGCACCATTTTTAGAGGTATTTTTGGGAGGGCACCAGGTTCTTGGCTTCCAAGACTCCATTCTGGAGTCTTTCCATTGGGAACCAAAAGTCTGGACTTTCAGGGCACCGGGAAAGATCTGATCGTTTTCCTGAAAAGAAGCAGGAATCTGGGACACTATGTCACAAGAAAGCTTCTCCTCATGTTACCAATGTGGAACAAGGAAAATCAGTTTCCATGTGACCAGCAAACTTCTGGGCACTTGCTAATTTTTCCCTGACTTAAGGTAGTTCTCAAACCTAGAAGTCTACAGGATTTTTCTAAATGCTAATCAGGAATTTGGGAGTCCTGTTCCTCACATTTCTCAGAACTAATTCCTATATTCATACCACAAATCTGACATTACTGATCCCCAGGAACCTGCTGCTCCTCTTGTTAGTTGTAACAGAGAATCTGGCCATCTACTCCGCTTGTTTTGAAGGAGGCTGGAAGGCCAGATTCCACAACCCAAGGAATCATCTCCCCATTTTATAATGTAATTTCTGGCTTCATATTTTCCTCCTAAACCAGAAACTACTGCCGGAATTTCTGGTTGATATTCAGAACTTGATATTAAGAGTTCCCACATATTTTGGACATATTCTTAAAGGGGATCCAGCAATCTTGGATTCCAGGGCCCTTGTGATCTTTTGGGTGTATGAGTATTGATATATATGACTTTGTATTTCCACGTCTCCAAGTAACGTACGGGAGTCTTATTGAGAACAAAACGAATCTGTGTTATGGGAGTCACCAGTCCAAGATTCTGCAGAGCAACATTATAAGGGCTAAACTGGAACCTGGACTTCTAATTACCCACATTTTTTAGAGCTAATGGCCTCTTGGATATGACAATTTTGTCATTATATACTCTCAGCAACCTTCGGGTCATCTTGATAGTTGTAATTGATAATGTGTACCTACAAGTCCACTGGTTTCCACGAGACAACAAAGGGCAGATTCTAGGACCCAAAGAATCTTCTTTCCATATTTGTGTGTAACTCTCATCTTAAGGTGTACCTCACAATGCTGAAACTTTCATTTGACAATCTATTCAGATAGGGGCCTAGTGTTTTGAGGTTGCTAAATATTTATTGCATACTTTTAAGGGCAATCAGCAATCATGGATTCCAAGTCCATAGGAAATTTCTGGGCATCTGTCTATTTGTATACACAGTTAGGGGTTCCAAATCACAAGGGAAAATCAGGGCATCTTGCTGAGAATGAAAAGGAAATCCGGTTCTAGATGCTCTCATTAACTGGAATCTACAGGGCCTCTTGAAAAGGTTTAATAAGCAATCTGGGTTTCTGGGACCCTATATTTTTCAGAGCTACTTGCTCCGTGGATACCTTAAATCTGTCATTACGGATCCACAGGAACTTTCTGGTCCTCTTGTTAGTTGTAATCAAGGATCTGGCCCTACAAATCCTTTTGTGTCCTAGGAACATCTACGACCATAATCACGATCCCCAGGAATCAAATGGCATATTCGTACAAAATCCCTCGATTCAGGGGACCACAAACTACAGAAAATTCTTATGGGCAGGCTGGTCGGAATTAGGATGTTGGGTTTTGAAGATTCCACATTTTGGGGAGGTCTTGTTAAGGGGATCCAGGAATCGTGGACTGCAGTTCCCAAAGTACATTATGGCAGTATTTCTCTTGATATTAAAACAACTGGAATTCTATGTCACCAGGAACTGTCTCAGTATCCTGCAGAGTGAAGCAGGAATCTGGATAATGAGAGTCATCATATACAGGAAACTACACGGCATTTTGCTAAGTAATAATAAGGAATCTGGATTACACCTGG
>NW_006945432.1:0-775 GCF_000164805.1 Carlito syrichta | reverse complement strand
ACTAGAAGCTCAGATTTCAGGTAAGTCTTTATAATCGAGCCCTGTAGAATTCATGGATTGAGGCCTCCCATAACCCAGATTCTTTTTTATTTTTCAGGAAGACGTCCGCACATTTTCTGGTGACGTGGAAGTACAAACTCTTACATAACAATACTCAAAAGTCCAGAAGTTTCTCAGGGATCTGGAATCCAAGATTGCTGTTTCCGCGTTAAGAATACATCCTAAATATGTGGGAACCCTTAATCCCATATTCCGAATACCAAAAAGAATGTGCAGTGGTAGTTTCTGGACTACGAGGTAAACCTGAAGCCAGAGATCACATTAACAAATGGTGAATAGTTCCTTGGATTGTGGAATCTGGCCTTATAGGACCCTGTGGAACAAACGGAACAGTAGGCCAGATTCTAAGTTACAAATATCAAGAGGCACAACAGGTTCCTTTGGATCAGTAAAGCCCGATTGGTGGTATGCAAATAGGACATAGCTCTGATAATATGGGGATCAGATCTCCCAGATTCCAGATATGCATCTAGCTAAAGTCCCTTTCGAGTCCTAGGTATGAGCACTGCCTTAAACCAGGGATAAGTGTAGCAATTGCCCAGATGTTTGCAACTTACATGGAAACCGAGAATCCTGGTCTCTATTTAGTAACACGTGTAGAAACTTTCAAGGGACACAGTGACCCAGATTCCTGTTTCGTTCTAAGCAAAACGCCGAGATGTTTCCTGTTGTCCTGGAAGTCCAGACTCTTTTATACCAATAGTAAGATGACAAG
>NW_006945431.1:0-5838 GCF_000164805.1 Carlito syrichta | reverse complement strand
AGCTAGATGCATATCTGGAATCTGGGAGATCTGATCCCCATATTATCAGAGCTATGTCCTATTTGCATACCACCAATCGGGCTTTACTGATCCAAAGGAACCTGTTGCGCCTCTTGATATTTGTAACTTAGAATCTGGCCTACTGTTCCGTTTGTTCCACAGGGTCCTATAAGGCCAGATTCCACAATCCAAGGAACTATTCACCATTTGTTAATGTGATCTCTGGCTTCAGGTTTACCTCGTAGTCCAGAAACTACCACTGCACATTCTTTTTGGTATTCGGAATATGGGATTAGGGGTTCCCACATATTTAGGATGTATTCTTAACGCGGAACCAGCAATCTTGGATTCCAGATCCCTGAGAAACTTCTGGACTTTTGAGTATTGTTATGTAAGACTTTGTACTTCCACGTCACCAGAAAATGTGCGGACGTCTTCCTGAAAAATAAAAAAGAATCTGGGTTATGGGAGGCCTCAATCCATGAATTCTACAGGGCTCCATTATAAAGACTTACCTGGAATCTGGGGTTCTAGTTCTCCAAATTCTTCAGAGCTACTTGCGACGTGGAAATGACAAGTGACATTATAGATTCCCAGCAACCTTCTGGCTCTTGATTGTTGCAACCAAGAATCTATCCCTTTAATTCAGTTGGGTTCCTTGGGACAACTAAAGCCAGATTCCTGGACTGAAAGAATCATCTCGCCATGTTTGTATGTAACTCTTGACTTAAGGTGTACTCTGTAATCCTAAAATTTCCGTTTGTGCATCTACTTGATATGGGCCTGGGGTTTTGAGGTTGCTGAGTATGTTGTACATATTTTTAAAGGTAGCCAAGAATCACGGACTCCACATCCCTGGAAAACAGCTGGGCATTTGTCTATTTTCATACAGAATTTTGGAATCCAGATGCCAGGGAAAATCAGGGCATCTTGCTGAGAATGAGAAGGGAATCCGGTTTCAGGGGGTCCTCAATCGCCAAAATCTATACTGCCCCTTGATAAGGTTTAATGACGAATCTGGGCTGTAGGTCCCTACATTTTTCAGAGCTACTTGCTGCGTGAATACCTAAAATCTCTCAGTACAGATTCCAAAGAAGTTTACGGTCCTCTTGATAATTGTAATCAAGGATCTGGACCTACAATTCCGTTTGTTTCTTTTGAACGTCTTCGACCACAATCCAGTTCCCTTGGAATCAATTGGGATTTTGCTACTAAATCCTTCTTTCAGGTTGCCTCAAAATACAGAACTTTCTTGTGGTCGGGCTGGTAGCAATTGTGATATTGGGTTTAGAATATTCCACTATTTTTACAATGTCTTGTTAAGGGGTCCATGGGAACTTGGATTACAGTTCCCAGGTACCACATGTGAGTCTTCCTATTGATTTCCAACAACTGTAAATCTACGTTCATCAGGAAATATTCAAAGAATTGCTGAGAATGAAGCAGGAATCTGCGTTATGGGAGTCTTCATATACAGGAACCTACATGGCCTCTTGCTACAGAAGAATAAGGAATCTGGGTCACAGGAGTCCTCACATTCCAAAAAACTACAGGGTGTCTTACTAAGGGATAAAAATGTAACAGTGATTTGAAGCAGGAATCTGGGGAACGGGAGTCCTCATATACAGAAAAATTCACAGCCTCTTGCTAAGGACGAATAAGGAATCTGGTTTAACATATGCTCAATCCTAAATATCAACAGGGCGTCTTTCTAACGGCTAAACAAGAATCAGGTTTTCATAGCAGGAATCTGGGTTATGGGAGCCTTCATACACAGGAAACTACACAGTCGCTAGCTAAGAAAGAATAAGGAATCTGGTTTTCCCGTGTCCTCAATGCCAAACATCTACTGGGCATCCTGTTAAGGTTAAACAAGAATCAGGATTTTGAAGCAGAAATCTGGGGAATGGGAGACCTCATATGCAGGAAACTACATGGTTTCTTTCTAATGAAGAATAAAGAATTGGGTTTCTATGAGTCCTCAATTCCAAAAATGTACAGGACGTCTTGCTAAGGTCTAAAAACCTCTGGGCTTTGACGTCCCTACATTTTTCTGAGCTATTTCCTAATTGTATATTATGAATCAGTCATTCCAGAAGGCCAGCAACATTCTGGTCCTCTCGATAGTTTAAAGGGTAATATGGCACTACAAGCCCATTTAGATTCTGGATCCTCTAACGCCAAATTCCAGGACACAAGTAATCATCCTGGTTATTTTGAATATGAGCCCTGAGTTCACTGTTAAGTTGTACACCAGAAACATCTGGTAGTTTAGCTATTCGGAATTAGGAACTCGGATTTAGATGTTGCACCATTTTTAGAAGGTATTTTTGGGAGGGCACCAGGTCCTTGTCTTCCAAGTCTACAGGAACATTCTGGAGTCTTTCCATGGGGAGCCAAGGGCCTGGACCCCCAGAGCACTGGGAAACATTTGGTCATTTTACTGAGAACGAAGCAGGAATCTGGGACACTACGTGTCCTGAAAGCTTCTACTCATGTTACCAACGTGGACCAAGGAAAATCAGTTTACATGTGACCAGCAAACTTCTGAACAGTTGCTAATTTTTCCCTGGCTTCAGGTAGTTCTCAAACCTAGAAGTCTACAGCATATTTGTAAATGCTACTCAGGAATTTGGGAGTCCTTTTCCTCATATTTTTCAGAGCTAATTCCTATATCCATGCCACAAATCTGACATTACTGATCCCAAGGGACCTGCTGTTCCTCTTGATAATTGTAAGAGAGAAACTGGCCCTTTACTCCACTTGTTTTGCAGGAGGCTGGAAGGCCAGATCCAAAACCCAAGGAATCATCTCCCCATTTTATAATGTAATTTCTGGCTTCATGCTCTCCTCCTAAATCAGAAACTACCTCTGGAATTTCTGGTTGATATTTGGAACTTGGCTTTGGGAGTTCCTACATATTTTGGACATATTCCTAAATGGGATCCAGCAATCTTGGATTCCAGGGCCCTGGTCACCTTTAGGGCATATGAGTATTGGTATATAAGAGTTTGTACTTCCACATCGCCAAGTAATGTCCAGGAGTCTCATTGATAACAAAAAGAATCTGGTTTATGGGAGTCACCAATGCAAGAATTCTACAGAGCCACATTATAGGGCTAATCTCGAATCTGGGCTTCTAAATCTTCACATTTTTTAGGGCTGCTGCTTTCTTCGATATGACAATTTTTTTCATTATATATTCTCAGCAACCCTCTGGCCATCTTGGGAGTTATAACCGATAATGTTTACCTACAAGTCCATTGGGTTCCTCAGGACAACAAAGGGAAGATTCTAGGGCCCAAAGTATCTTCTCACCGGTTTGTCTGTAACTCTGGTCTTAAGATGTGCCTCGCAATGTTAAAACATCCATTTGTCCGTCTATTCAGATAGGGGCCTGGTATTTGAGGTTGCCAAATATTTATTACATACTTTTAATGGTCATGAGGAATCATGGAATCCAAGTCCCTAGGAAACTTCTGGGCATCAGTCTATTTGTATACACAGTTTAGGTATCCACATCGCATGTGAAAATCACGGCCTCTTGCTGAGAATGCAAAGGAAATCCAGTGCTAGGAGTTCTCATTAACCGGAATCTACAGGGCCTCTTGATATGGTTTAATTTGCAATTTGGGCTTCTGGGACCCTATATTTTTCAGAGCTACTTGCTCCGTGGATACACTAAATCTGTTATTACAGATCCACACGATCTTTCTGGTCCTCTTGTTAGTTGTAATCAAGGATCTGGCCCTACAAATTCTTTGTGTCCTAGGAACATCTACGACCATAATCATGTTCCCCAGAATCAAATGGCATATTGGTACAAAATCCCTCGATTCAGGTGACGTCAAACTACCGAAAATTCTTGTGGGCGAGCAGGTCGGAATTCGGATGTTGGGTTTTGAAGATTCCACATTTTAGGGAGGTCTTGTTAAGGGGAACCAGGAATCTTGGATTCCAGTTCCCAAAGAATATTATGGAACTCTTTCTCTTGATATCCAAACAACTGGAATTCTAGGTCACCAGGAACTGTCTCGGCATCCTGCATATTGAAGCAGGAAGATGGGTAATGGGAGTCACCATATACCGGAATCTACAAGGCATATTTCTAAGGAAGAATAAGGAATCTTGTTTACATGAGTCCTCAATCCCAAAAACTACAGGCCATCTTCCTAAGAGGTAACCACGAATCAGGTTTTTGTAGTAGGAATCTGGGTAATGGGAGTCGTCACATACAGGAAACTTCACTGACTATTGCTAAGTAAGAATAAGGAATGTGCGTTACTCGTGTCCTCAATCCCCCAAAAAATTTCAGGTCGTCTTGCTAAGTTCTAAACACGAGTCAGGTTGTTTTAAGCATGAATCTGGGGAAATGGAGTACTTATATACAGGCAACTACATGACCTTTTGCTAAGAAAGAATAAGGGATCAGGGTTACATGAGTCCTCAATCATAAAAATCTACAGGGCATCTTGGAAAGGGTTAAAACAGAATCTGAGTCTCGAAGCAGGATCTATGTAATGAGAGTCCTAATATACAGGAAACAACACAGCCCCTTGCCAAGGAAGAAAAAGAATCGGGGTTATAGCAGTCCCCATTCATAAAAATCAACAGACCATCTGCTGTGGGCTAAACAAGAATCAGGGTTTAGAGCTGCAATATAGGTAATAGCAGTCCTCATATACAGAATCTACACGATCACTTGCTAAGGAGAAATAAGAAACCTGTTTTACACGGTTCCTCAACCACAATACCTACATGACATCTTGCTAAGGGCTAAACAAGAATCAGGGTTTCGAAACAAGATTCTGGGAAAGGGGAGTCCTCATATTCAGGACACTACATGGCCCCTCGCTAAGGCAGAATAAGAAATCTTTGATACACGAGTCCCCAATCTGACAAATTCTCAGGGTGTCTTGCTACGGGATAGACAAGGATCAGCGCTTTGAGCTCATCTCATGTTTCACAGCTATTTGGCTTGCTGGTATTATGAATCAGTCTTTTCAGGACTCCAGCAACATTATGGTCCTCTTGTTAGTTGAAAAAGGGTATCTGGTATTACAAGTCCCTTAGTTTCCTCGGGGTAACTAACGCCAGATTCCAGGAAAAAAAGTAGCATCTTGCCGTATTTGGATGTAACTCTGGTCTTAAGATCAACTTGGTAATCCTTAAATTTCCTTTTGTACTTTTATTTGGAGAGGGGCCGAGGGTTTTGCAGTTGCCAAATATTTAGTACGTATTATTAAAATGCAACCAGGAATCATGGATTCCACGTCCCTAGGAAACATCTGGGCATCTGCATTTCCGTATACAGAGTTTTGGAATCCACATAGACAGGGAAAATCAGAGCATCTTGCTGAGAACGAAAACGGAATCCGGTTCTTGGAGTTCTCAATCGCCTAAATATTCAAGGTCTCTTGATAAAGTTTAATCAGCAATCTGGGCTTCTATGTCTCCACATTTTTAGGGTGTCTTTTTAAAAGGGAACCAGGAATCCTGTGTTCCAATTCCACAAGAACTTTATGGGAGTCTTTCTCTTGATATCCAAACAACTGGAATTCTAGGTCACCATGAAATGTCTCGGCGTCTTGCTGAAAATGAAGCAGGAATTTCAGTAATGGGAGTTATCATATACAGAACAGTGCGCGACCTCTTGCTATGGAAGAATAAGGAATCTTGGTTAGACGAGTCCTCTATCCCAAAAAGCTACATAGCGTCTTGCTAAGAGATAACCACCAATCAGGGTTTGGGAGTCGGATTCTGGATAATGGAAGTCCTCATATACAAGAAACTGCACTGTCTATTGCGAAGGAAGAATAAGGAATCTGGTTATACGTG
>NW_006945430.1:0-733 GCF_000164805.1 Carlito syrichta | reverse complement strand
CTACATGACATTTGCTAAGGGCTAAACAAGAATCAGGGTTTCAAAACAAGATTCTGGGAAAGGGGAGTCTCATATTCAGGACACTACATGGCCCCTCGCTAAGGCAGAATAAGAAATCTTTGATACACGAGTCCCCAATCTGACAAATTTTCAGGGTGTCTTGCTACGGGATAGACAAGGATCAGCGCTTTGAGCTCATCTCATGTTTCACAGCTATTTGGCTTGCTGGTATTATGAATCAGTCTTTTCAGGACTCCAGCAACATTATGGTCCTCTTGTTAGTTGAAAAAGGGTATCTGGTATTACAAGTCCCTTAGTTTCCTCGGGGTAACTAACGCCAGATTCCAGGAAAAAAAGTAGCATCTTGCCGTATTTGGATGTAACTCTGGTCTTAAGATCAACTTGGTAATCCTTAAATTTCCTTTTGTACTTTTATTTGGAGAGGGGCCGAGGGTTTTGCAGTTGCCAAATATTTAGTACGTATTATTAAAATGCAACCAGGAATCATGGATTCCACGTCCCTAGGAAACATCTGGGCATCTGCATTTCCGTATACAGAGTTTTGGAATCCACATAGACAGGGAAAATCAGAGCATCTTGCTGAGAACGAAAACGGAATCCGGTTCTTGGAGTTCTCAATCGCCTAAATATTCAAGGTCTCTTGATAAAGTTTAATTAGCAATCTGGGCTTCTATGTCTCCACATTTTTAGGGTGTCTTTTTAAAAGGGAACG
>NW_006945429.1:0-455 GCF_000164805.1 Carlito syrichta | reverse complement strand
ACAAGAGGAGGAAGCAGCCTCAGAATACACGAGATTCACAGGCACGCACAGCAGGCCTCACAAAGTGCTTCTGCCCAGATGGGATGTTTTCCCCTGCAGATATCTCCGTTCCTGGCTTGCTGGCGAAGGCCGGGATCATCACAGAGTTCGTTCCATCTTCGGGAACCCCATCGTTGCCTGTGTTCAGGATTCGGGATGCACCCCGCCCTGGGGTTGAGACCCCTTTGGCTGGAGAGCCAGGCTTCTGACACAGCCAGCCCGGACTGTCTTGCAGCGGGATGGTGTGGAAGGGCTGTACCTGGTACAGTCCAGCGTTGTCTGCCTTGACTTCTTCAAGGTTGAGGAGAAGTGACCAGGCCTGGCCCCGCACCTGCCAGGGGATGCCGGCGAATATTCTCTGCGACATCTGTGGACAGAAGAATGCTCTGGTGAGACAGGGTGCAGGGGGACCCTGG
>NW_006945428.1:0-571 GCF_000164805.1 Carlito syrichta | reverse complement strand
CAAAAACTACAGGCCATCTTCCTAAGACGTAACCACAAATCAGGTTTTTGTAGTAGGAATCTGGGTAATGGGAGTCGTCACATACAGGAAACTTCACTGACTATTGATAAGTAAGAATAAGGAATGTGCGTTACTCGTGTCCTCCATCCCCCCAAAAATTTCAGGTCGTCTTGCTAAGTTCTAAACACGAGTCAGGTTGTTTTAAGCATGAATCTGGGGAAATGGAGTACTTATATACAGGCAAGTACATGACCTTTTGCTAAGAAAGAATAAGGGATCAGGGTTACATGAGTCCTCAATCATAAAAATATACAGGGCATCTTGGAAAGGGTTAAAACAGAATATGAGTCTCGAAGCAGGATCTATGTAATGAGAGTCCTAATATACAGGAAACAACACAGCCCCTTGCCAAGGAAGAAAAAGAATCGGGGTTATAGCAGTCCCCATTAATAAAAATCAACAGACCATCTGCTGTGGGCTAAACAAGAATCGGGGTTTAGAGCTGCAATATAGGTAATAGCAGTCCTCATATCCTAGTTTTACACGATCACTTGCTAAGGAGAAATAAGAA
>NW_006945427.1:0-795 GCF_000164805.1 Carlito syrichta | reverse complement strand
TACAGGAAACTTCACTGACTATGGTAAGTAAGAATAAAGAATCTGCGTTCTTGGTCTTCAATCCCCAAAAAAATTTCAGGTAGTCTTGCTAAGTTCTAAACACGAGTCAGGTTGTTTTAAGCATGAATCTGGGGAAATGGTGTACTTATATACAGGCAACTACATGACCTTTTGCTAAGAAAGAATAAGGATCAGGGTTACACGAGTCCTCAATCATAAAAATCTACAGGGCATCTTGGAAAGCGTTAAAACAGAATCTGAGTCTCGAAGCAGGATCTATGTAATGAGAGTCCTAATATACAGGAAACAACACAGCCCCTTGCCAAGGAAGAAAAAGAATCGGGGTTATAGCAGTCCCCATTCATAAAAATCAACAGACCATCTGCTGTGGGCTAAACAAGAATCAGGGTTTA
Organism: Carlito syrichta; assembly: GCF_000164805.1. Lineage (NCBI taxonomy): Eukaryota > Metazoa > Chordata > Mammalia > Primates > Tarsiidae > Carlito > Carlito syrichta. The sequence goes on along the minus strand of NW_006945427.1, from coordinate 382 downwards.
GAGCTGCAATATAGGTAATAGCAGTCCTCATATACAGAATCTACACGATCACTTGCTAAGGAGAAATAAGAAACCTGTTTTACACGGTTCCTCAACCACAATACCTACATGCCATCTTGCTAAGGGCTAAACAAGAATCAGGGTTTCGAAACAAGATTCTGGGAAAGGGGAGTCCTCATATTCAGGACACTACATGGCCCCTCACTAAGGTAGAATAAGAAATCTTTGATACACGAGTTCCCAATCTGACAAATTCTCAGGGTGTCTTGCTACGGGATAGACAAGGATCAGCGCTTTGAGCTCATCTCATGTTTCGCAGCCATTTGGCTTGCTGGTATTATGAATCAGTCTTTTCAGGACTCCAGCAACATTATGGTCTTCG
>NW_006945426.1:0-5415 GCF_000164805.1 Carlito syrichta | reverse complement strand
AAATGTGTGGACGTCTTCCTGAAAATAAAAAAGAATCAGGGTTATGGAAGGTCTCAATCCATGAATTCTACAGGGCTCCATTATAAAGACTTACCTGGAATCTGGGCTTCTAGTTCTCCAAATTCTTCAGAGCTATTTGCGACGTGGAAATGACAAGTGACAGTATAGATTCCCAGCAACCTTCTGGCTCTTGATTGTTGCAACCAAGAATCTATCCCTTTAATTCAGTTGGGTTCCTTGGGACAACTAAAGCCAGATTCCTGGACTGAAAGAATCATCTCGACATGTTTGTATGTAACTCTTGACTTAAGGTGTACTCTGTAATCCTAAAATTTCCGTTTGTGCATCTACTTGATATGGGCCTGGGATTTTGAGGTTGCTGAGTATGTTGTACATATTTTTAAAGGTAGCCAAGAATCATGGACTCCACATCCCTGGAAAACAGCTGGGCATTTGTCTATTTTCATACAGAATTTTGGAATCCAGATGCCAGGGAAAATCAGGGCATCTTGCTGAGAATGAGAAGGGAATTCGGTTTCAGGGGGTCCTCAATCGCCAAAATCTATACTGCCCCTTGATAAGGTTTAATGACGAATCTGGGCTGTAGGTCCCTACATTTTTCAGAGCTACTTGCTGCGTGAATACCTAAAATCTCTCAGTACAGATTCCAAAGAAGTTTACGGTCCTCTTGATAATTGTAATCAAGGATCTGAACCTACAATTCCGTTTGTTTCTTTTGAACGTCTTCGACCACAATCCAGTTCCCTTGGAATCAATTGGGATTTTGCTACTAAATCCTTCTTTCAGGTTGCCTCAAAATACAGAACTTTCTTGTGGTCGGGCTGGTAGCAATTGTGATATTGGGTTTAGAATATTCCACTATTTTTACAATGTCTTGTTAAGGGGTCCATGGGAACTTGGATTACAGTTCCCAGGTACCACATGTGAGTCTTCCTATTGATTTCCAACAACTGTAAATCTACGTTCATCAGGAAATATTCAAAGAATTGCTGAGAATGAAGCAGGAATCTGCGTTATGGGAGTCTTCATATACAGGAACCTACATGGCCTCTTGCTACAGAAGAATAAGGAATCTGGGTCACAGGAGTCCTCACATTCCAAAAAACTACAGGGTGTCTTACTAAGGGATAAAAATGTAACAGTGATTTGAAGCAGGAATCTGGGGAACGGGAGTCCTCATATACAGAAAAATTCACAGCCTCTTGCTAAGGACGAATAAGGAATCTGGTTTAACATATGCTCAATCCTAAATATCAACAGGGCGTCTTTCTAACGGCTAAACAAGAATCAGGTTTTCATAGCAGGAATCTGGGTTATGGGAGCCTTCATACACAGGAAACTACACAGTCGCTAGCTAAGAAAGAATAAGGAATCTGGTTTTCCCGTGTCCTCAATGCCAAACATCTACTGGGCATCCTGTTAAGGTTAAACAAGAATCAGGATTTTGAAGCAGAAATCTGGGGAATGGGAGACCTCATATGCAGGAAACTACATGGTTTCTTTCTAATGAAGAATAAAGAATTGGGTTTCCATGAGCCCTCAATTCCAAAAATGTACAGGACGTCTTGCTAAGGTCTAAAAAACTCTGGGCTTTGACGTCCCTACATTTTTCTGAGCTATTTCCTAATTGTATATTATGAATCAGTCATTCCAGAAGGCCAGCAACATTCTGGTCCTCTCGATAGTTTAAAGGGTAATATGGCACTACAAGCCCATTTAGATTCTGGATCCTCTAACGCCAAATTCCAGGACACAAGTAATCATCTCGGTTATTTTGAATATGAGCCCTGAGTTCACGGTTAAGTTGTACACCAGAAACATCTGGTAGTTCAGCTATTCGGAATTAGGAACTTGGATTTAGATGTTGCACCATTTTTAGAAGGTATTTTTGGGAGGGCACCAGGTCCTTGTCTTCCAAGTCTACAGGAACATTCTGGAGTCTTTCCATGGGGAGCCAAGGGCCTGGACCCCCAGAGCACTGGGAAACATTTGGTCATTTTGCTGAGAACGAAGCAGGAATCTGGGACACTACGTCTCCTGAAAGCTTCTACTCATGTTACCAACGTGGACCAAGGAAAATCAGTTTACATGTGACCAGCAAACTTCTGAACAGTTGCTAATTTTTCCCTGGCTTCAGGTAGTTCTCAAACCTAGAAGTCTACAGCATATTTGTAAATGCTACTCAGGAATTTGGGAGTCCTTTTCCTCATATTTTTCAGAGCTAATTTCTATATCCATGCCACAAATCTGACATTACTGATCTCCAGGGACCTGCTGTTCCTCTTGATAATTGGAACAGAGAAACTGGCCTTTTACTCCACTTGTTTGCAGGAGGCTGGAAGGCCAGATCCAAACCCAAGGAATCATCTCCCCATTTTATAATGTAATTTCTGGCTTCATGCTCTCCTCCTAAATCAGAAACTACCTCTGGAATTTCTGGTTGATATTTGGAACTTGGCTTTGGGAGTTCCTACATATTTTGGACATATTCCTAAATGGGATCCAGCAATCTTGGATTCCAGGGCCCTGGTCACCTTTAGGGCATATGAGTATTGGTATATAAGAGTTTGTACTTCCACATCGCCAAGTAATGTCCAGGAGTCTCATTGATAACAAAAAGAATCTGGTTTATGGGAGTCACCAATGCAAGAATTCTACAGAGCCACATTATAGGGCTAATCTCGAATCTGGGCTTCTAAATCTTCACATTTTTTAGGGCTGCTGCTTTCTTCGATATGACAATTTTTTTCATTATATATTCTCAGCAACCCTCTGGCCATCTTGGGAGTTATAACCGATAATGTTTACCTACAAGTCCATTGGGTTGCTCAGGACAACAAAGGGAAGATTCTAGGGCCCAAACTATCTTCTCACCGGTTTGTCTGTAACTCTGGTCTTAAGATGTGCCTCGCAATGTTAAAACATCCATTTGTCCGTCTATTCAGATAGGGGCCTGGTATTTGAGGTTGCCAAATATTTATTACATACTTTTAATGGTCATGAGGAATCATGGAATCCAAGTCCCTAGGAAACTTCTGGGCATCAGTCTATTTGTATAGACAGTTTAGGTATCCACATCGCATGTGAAAATCACGGCCTCTTGCTGAGAATGCAAAGGAAATCCAGTGCTAGGAGTTCTCATTAACCGGAATCTACAGGGCCTCTTGATATGGTTTAATTTGCAATTTGGGCTTCTGGGACCCTATATTTTTCAGAGCTACTTGCTCCGTGGATACACTAAATCTGTTATTACAGATCCACACGATCTTTCTGGTCCTCTTGTTAGTTGTAATCAAGGATCTGGCCCTACAAATTCTTTGTGTCCTAGGAACATCTACGACCATAATCATGTTCCCCAGAATCAAATGGCATATTGGTACAAAATCCCTCGATTCAGGTGACGTCAAACTACCGAAAATTCTTGTGGGCGAGCAGGTCGGAATTCGGATGTTGGGTTTTGAAGATTCCACATTTTAGGGAGGTCTTGTTAAGGGGAACCAGGAATCTTGGATTCCAGTTCCCAAAGAATATTATGGAACTCTTTCTCTTGATATCCAAACAACTGGAATTCTAGGTCACCAGGAACTGTCTCGGCATCCTGCATATTGAAGCAGGAAGATGGGTAATGGGAGTCACCATATACCGGAATCTACAAGGCATATTTCTAAGGAAGAATAAGGAATCTTGTTTACATGAGTCCTCAATCCCAAAAACTACAGGCCATCTTCCTAAGAGGTAACCACGAATCAGGTTTTTGTAGTAGGAATCTGGGTAATGGGAGTCGTCACATACAGGAAACTTCACTGACTATTGCTAAGTAAGAATAAGGAATGTGCGTTACTCGTGTCCTCAATCCCCCAAAAAATTTCAGGTCGTCTTGCTAAGTTCTAAACACGAGTCAGGTTGTTTTAAGCATGAATCTGGGGAAATGGAGTACTTATATACAGGCAACTACATGACCTTTTGCTAAGAAAGAATAAGGGATCAGGGTTACATGAGTCCTCAATCATAAAAATCTACAGGGCATCTTGGAAAGGGTTAAAACAGAATCTGAGTCTCGAAGCAGGATCTATGTAATGAGAGTCCTAATATACAGGAAACAACACAGCCCCTTGCCAAGGAAGAAAAAGAATCGGGGTTATAGCAGTCCCCATTCATAAAAATCAACAGACCATCTGCTGTGGGCTAAACAAGAATCAGGGTTTAGAGCTGCAATATAGGTAATAGCAGTCCTCATATACAGAATCTACACGATCACTTGCTAAGGAGAAATAAGAAACCTGTTTTACACGGTTCCTCAACCACAATACCTACATGACATCTTGCTAAGGGCTAAACAAGAATCAGGGTTTCGAAACAAGATTCTGGGAAAGGGGAGTCCTCATATTCAGGACACTACATGGCCCCTCGCTAAGGCAGAATAAGAAATCTTTGATACACGAGTCCCCAATCTGACAAATTCTCAGGGTGTCTTGCTACGGGATAGACAAGGATCAGCGCTTTGAGCTCATCTCATGTTTCACAGCTATTTGGCTTGCTGGTATTATGAATCAGTCTTTTCAGGACTCCAGCAACATTATGGTCCTCTTGTTAGTTGAAAAAGGGTATCTGGTATTACAAGTCCCTTAGTTTCCTCGGGGTAACTAACGCCAGATTCCAGGAAAAAAAGTAGCATCTTGCCGTATTTGGATGTAACTCTGGTCTTAAGATCAACTTGGTAATCCTTAAATTTCCTTTTGTACTTTTATTTGGAGAGGGGCCGAGGGTTTTGCAGTTGCCAAATATTTAGTACGTATTATTAAAATGCAACCAGGAATCATGGATTCCACGTCCCTAGGAAACATCTGGGCATCTGCATTTCCGTATACAGAGTTTTGGAATCCACATAGACAGGGAAAATCAGAGCATCTTGCTGAGAACGAAAACGGAATCCGGTTCTTGGAGTTCTCAATCGCCTAAATATTCAAGGTCTCTTGATAAAGTTTAATCAGCAATCTGGGCTTCTATGTCTCCACATTTTTAGGGTGTCTTTTTAAAAGGGAACCAGGAATCCTGTGTTCCAATTCCACAAGAACTTTATGGGAGTCTTTCTCTTGATATCCAAACAACTGGAATTCTAGGTCACCATGAAATGTCTCGGCGTCTTGCTGAAAATGAAGCAGGAATTTCAGTAATGGGAGTTATCATATACAGAACAGTGCGCGACCTCTTGCTATGGAAGAATAAGGAATCTTGGTTAGACGAGTCCTCTATCCCAAAAAGCTACATAGCGTCTTGCTAAGAGATAACCACCAATCAGGGTTTGGGAGTCGGATTCTGGATAATGGAAGTCCTCATATACAAGAAACTGCACTGTCTATTGCGAAGGAAGAATAAGGAATCTGGTTATACGTG
>NW_006945425.1:0-693 GCF_000164805.1 Carlito syrichta | reverse complement strand
TGGTCTCCATAAGAACAGAGGCTGCTTGGGAGACAACACGTCCTCCTTTGCCCACAATAAACACCCGCAGACTCAGCAGGTGGGATCTTTAAGTGGATCCACTAGCCACAGCGAATTACAACTTAAGTAGTTTCGGCTAGTCCTTAGGTTTCTTGTTTCCCACAGGAAACTGAGCAGTTTCATAACTTCTGAAAAGCTGAGGAAGGCTCGTTCCCTGAAGACCTCGGGTGCCTGAGACCAGGTGGCGTCCAGGTGCCGGAAGACCCCATCAGGAGACCTTCCCCGCTGGCGGGTGGATGCCATAGTTCCTGCTGGGCAGGTGTGCCCTTGTCTCAAAGGTTTGGGGCTCAGTGAGGGTCTCGCTTTCCAGATGCCCCCAGGCATCTCCGCCAAACCCTTTCCACAGCCTAGGAAGAAAGGAAAAGAGGACAAAGGTCAAATCAGAGCCAGAGTGGCAGGAGAGAAGATCACAGTCTGGAGGCCAGACCCAGTGGGGTGTGGGGAACCACTGGAGAAATGACAGGGTCAAATGGAGGTTCAAGGACAGGCAGAGGAACACTGGAGGGATCGATCCGTTGAGGGCCAAGGCTGGCAAGGGGACTGGACCCTAGCTCACCGCAGGTGCGCTGGCAGTGCTCAGCCCACGGTCCCCGGGCCCCCGCCTGAGGAAACACTCACACACTGATGGATGGA
>NW_006945424.1:0-631 GCF_000164805.1 Carlito syrichta | reverse complement strand
CAGGCAGAAAATGAGTATGCTTGGAGGTTCAAAGTCAGTGTGACAGAGGGCAGTATGTTGCAGAAACTGCCTGGATTCAGACCTCAGCTCTACCACCTTCTAGTGGTGTGACCTCGGGTGGACTACTTAACCTCAATATACTTTGCTGCAAAATAAATATTATGGTGGCATAATACTTATGCCATCATAGGGCTATAGTTAGAACAATCCCTGGCACACATAAGCACTCATCTAAAGCCTGGTATTTCCTGGGACTCCCATTTCCCTCCCACTGTATTATCTGCTTTTCTGTGGTTTTTTTTTTTTTTTTTGGAGTGAGAGTCTCACTCTGTTGCCCAGGCTGGAGTGTAGTGGCACGCTCATGGTCTCCCCAGCACCAACCTGCTGGGCTCTGCCGATCCGTCCACCTCAGTCTTCCAAGTAGCCAGAACTACAGGCACACACTACCACGCCTGGCTAATTTTTAAAAATTATTATTTATTATAGAGACGAGGTCTTGCCAAGTTGCCCGGACTGGTCTGAACCCCTAGGCTCAGGTAATCCACTCACCTTGGTTTCCCAAAGTGCTGGGATTATAGGCTGAGCCACGGAGCCTGGCCCGCTTTTCTGTCTTAAAAAGAGGGACAGCTGG
>NW_006945423.1:0-3910 GCF_000164805.1 Carlito syrichta | reverse complement strand
CATGGTCTTTATTGGAAAAACCTGTCTCTGCAACATAAAACATGATAAAGTAAAGTAAAGCAAAGTCAAATAAAATAAAATGAAATATAAAATATAATTAGCCAGACATAGTGGTTCCTATCTCTTATCCCTGCATTTTAGGAGTCTGAGGCAAGAGGATTGCTTGATGTCAGGTGTTTGAGACCAGCCTGGGACTCATAGCAAAACCCTGTATCTAATAAATAAAAAATGATTGAACAAAGTAGCACAAAATGAAATAAAATAAATATAATAATTAGCTAGACATAGTGACTCCTGAATGTCATCAAAGTACTTTGGGAGCCCCAAGAATGAGATTGCATAAAACCAGAAGTTTAAGACTAACCTGAGACTAATAGCAAAAGCATGACACTAAAAAATAAAATATAAAATTGTAAAGTAAAATAAAATAAAATAATATGAAACAAAATAAAATAAAACATAAAATAATTAACCAGATATAGTGGTTCCTGTCTCTCATCTCAGCATTTTAGGAGTCTGAGGCAGGAGGATCGCTTGAGGCCAGGAGTTTGAGACCAGCCTGGGACTCATGGCAAAACCCTTTCTAAAAAATATAAAAATAAAATAGTGAAGTAAAATAAAAAGGAATACAATAAAATAAATAATTAGTGGTTCCTGCTTGGCATTCCAGCACTTTGGAAGGCCCAGGCATGAGGATTGCTTGAAGCCAGGAGTTTGAGACTAGCCTGGGACTCACAGCAAAACCCCGACTATAAAAAATAAAAATAAAAAATAGTAACATAAAATAAAATAGGAGAGAATAGAAGAAAATAAAGTAAAATAAAAAATAAAATAAGCTGGGCTCGGTGGCTCAGCCTGTAATCCCGCACCTTTGGGAGGCTGAGGTGAGTGGATTGCCTGAGCCCGCAGGTTCGAGACCCGCCTGGACGACAAGACCTCATCTCTACAATAAATCAAAAATTCAGCTGGGCGTGGTAGCACATGCCTGTAATTCTGGCTACTTGGAAGGCTAAGGCGGAAGGATTACCGGAGCACAGCAGGTCAAGGCTGCAGTGGCCAGGAGTGGCCATTGTGCTCCAGTCTGGGTGACAGAGTGAGACTCCAACTCAAAAAAATAAAAAAATATATAAAATAAAATAAAATAGAATAATTAGCCAGACATAGTGGTTCCATCTCTCACCTTGCAATTTAGGAGGCTGAGGCAAGAGGTCCTCTTGAAGTCAGGAATTTGAGATCAGCCTGGGACTCAAACAAAACCATTTATCTAAAAAATAAAAAAAATAAAGAAAAATAAAATAATTTGAAATAAAATAAAATAAATTTTAAAACAACAAATATAATTGTTAGCCAGACTTACTGGTTCCTGCATGTCATTCCAGCACTTTGGAAAACCAAGGCAGGAGGATCACTTGATGTTAGGAGACTGAGACAAGCCTTGGAGTCATAGCAACACCCTGATCCTACAAAATAAAAAATTAAAATAAAATTAAAAAATTAGTAAGACTTTGTGGTTCCTGGGTATCATCTCACCACGTTAGGAGTCCGAGGCAAGAGGATGACTTGAGGACAGGAGTTTCAGACTTGCCTAGTCCTCATAGCAAATCATGTCTCTACAAAATAAAAAAATAAAAATGTTAAGTAAAATAAAATGAACTGAAAAAAATAAAATTAAATAAAAAAAATTTAAAAATTTGCCAGATTGAATAGTTCATGCCAGGCATGTCAGCATTTTTTGAATATGAAAGCGTGAGTTTCACTTGAGGCATGGAGTTTTGGACTAGCCTGGGCTTCATTGGAAAAACCTGTCTTATACAATCTAAAAACATAATAAAGTAAAATGAAATATGAAATACAATTAGCCTGACATAGTGGTTCCTGTCTCTCATCCCTGCATGTTAGAAGGCTGAGGGGGAAGGATCACTTGAGGCCAGGAGTTTGAGGCAAGACTGGGAGTCATAGTAGAACCTTGACTCTAAATAATAAAAAATAAAAGAGTAAAGTAAATTAAATTAAAATAAAGTGAAAAAAATAAAATAATTAGCTAGACATAGTGGTTCCTGTCCCTCATCTCTGATTTTCAAAGTCCAAGGTGGGAAGATTGATTGAGGCCAGGTATAGGAGACTAACCTGGGACTCATAGAAAAACTCTGACACTAAAAAATAAAAATATAAAATACGAAAGTAAAATAAAATAAGATAAAATAAAAGAGAATAGAATAAAATAAAATAAAATGATAAAGTAAAATAAAATAAAAATAAAATAATTAGCCAGACATAGTGGTTCCTATCTCTCATCCCTGCACTTTAGTAGGCCAAGAAGAGATGATCACCTGAGGCCAGGAGTTTGAGACAAGCCTGAGAGTTGTAGCAACTCCCTGCTTCTACAAAGTACAAAATTAAAATAGTAAAATAAATTAAAATAAAATAAAATGAAACAGCCAGACTTTGTGTTTCTTAAGTGTCATCCCACCCCTTTGGAAGAACAGAGTGGGAGGATGGCTTGAGGCCAGGAGTTTGAGAGTTACCCAGTCCTCATATGAAAACATATTTCTACAAAATAAAAAAATAAAACCGTAAAGTAAAATAAAATAAATAAAATGAAATAAAATAAAATATAACAAAATAAAATAAATAAAATAATTTGTCAGACATAATGGTTTGTGTCAGGCTTCCCAACATTTTAGAAGGCCAAGGCATGACAATCATTGAGGCCAGCAGTTTGAGACTAGCCTTGTCTTCATTGGAAAGACCTGTCTCTACAACATAAAAAATGATAAAGTAAAGTAAAATAAAATATAAAATATAATTAGCCAGACATAGTGGTTCCTGTCTCTCATCCCTGTATTTTAAGAGTCCAAGGAAAGAGGATCATTTGAGGTCAGGTGTTTGAGACCAGCCTAGGACTCATAGCAAAACCCTTTCTCGAATAAATAAAAAATGAAAGAGTAAAGTCAAATGAAATGCAATGAAATGAAATAAAATAAAATAAAAGGAATATAATAATTAGCTAGACTTAGTGGTTCCTGCATGTCATCAAAGTACTTTGGGAGCCCCAGGAGAGAGGAGTGCTTGAAGCCAGAAGTTGGAGACTAACCTGGGACTCATAGCAAAACCCTGACACTAAAAAATAAAAATATAAAATAGCAAAGTAAAATAAAATATAATAGTATAAAACAAAATAAAATAAAACATAAAATAATTAGTCAGAAATTATTGTTCCTGTCTCTCAGTCCAGCATTTTAGGAGTCTGAGGTGGGAGGATCACTTGTGGTCAGGAGTTTGAGACTAGTGTGGTACTTATGGTAAAACCCTTTCTAAAAAATATAAAAATAAAGTGTTGAAGTAAAATAAAAGAAAATGAAAATTTAAAAATGCAATAAAATAAAATAAATAATTAGCCAGTCTTAGTGGTTCCTGCTTGGCATTCCAGCACCTTGGAAGGTCAAAGTGTGAGGATTGCTTATAGAAATAGGTTTGAGAATAGCCTGGAAGTTATAAGAAAACCCCAACTATAATAAATAAGAATATAAAATACTAACATAAAATGAAATTAAATAAGAGGGAATAGAATAAATTAAAGTAAATAAAGTAAAATAAAATAATAATAAAAAATAATTAGAAGCCGGGCTCGGTGGCTCAGCCTGTAATCCTGCGCCTTTGGGAGGCTGAGGTGAGTGGATTGCCTGAGCCCATGGGTTCGAGACCCGCCTGGGCAGCGAGACCTCATCTTTACAATAAATCAAAAAATCAGCTGGGCATGGTAGCGTATGCCTGTAATTCCGGCTACTTGGAAAGCTGAGGCGGAAGGATCGCCGGAGCCCAGCAGGTCGAGGCTGCGGTGGACGGAAGCGGCCACTGCACTCCAGTCTGGGCGACCGAGTGAAACTCCAACTCAAAAATTTAAAAAAAA
>NW_006945422.1:0-4038 GCF_000164805.1 Carlito syrichta | reverse complement strand
GGCAACTTGGCAAGACCTGTCTCTACAATAAATAATAATTTTAAAATTAACCAGGCATGGTAGTGTGCACCTGTAGTTCTGGCTACTTGGAAGACTGAGGTGGAAGGATCATCAGAGCCCAGTAGGTCGACTCTGGGGAGACCATGAGTGTGCCACTGCACTCCAGCCTGGGCAACAGACTCTCACTCCAAAAAAAAAAAAAAGACAGAAAAGCAGATAATACAGTGGGAGGGAAATGGAAGTCCCAGGAAATACCGGGCTTTAGATAAGTGCTTATGTGTGCCAGGGTTGTTCTAACTATAGCCCTATGATGGCATAAGTATTATGCCATCATAATATTTATTTTTCAGCAAAGTATATTGAGGTTAAGTAGCCCACCCGAGGTCACATCATTAGGAGGTGGTAGAGCTGAGGTTTAAATCCAGGCAGTTTCTGCAACATACTGCCCTCTGTCACACTGACTTTGAACCTCCAAGCATACTCATTTTCTGCTGGAGTGTTCTCCTCTGCCCTATTCGCCCAACCAAGGACTCCTTCTCTTTCAGGCTTCCTTGCATCCCTGGAAGCCTTCCCTGAGCTCCATGGTCAAGTTTAGGCCCACTTATTTTGTTCTATACTTACCTGTGTAATTTGGCCTTTCTCACCAGACCTTAAGGAACTTAGAAGGAAGAACTAGACCTGTCTTATTCTCTGCTACATTCGGGAGTCCAGAATGTGCTTGGCAATATTAAGTACTCATGAATGGATGAATAAATGATTAACTAGACAATTTCTTTCCTGGTCCCCAGTAGGTTTTACATTTGCCATATGTTTGGACTTTTATTTATTTCTTCACCTAGTATTCAGTGGGCACCTACTATATGTGAGGTCTTGTGACTGTGTAAGCTGATATTTTATCAAAAGATTCATTTGCGATGAGTTTTTGCCTGGCCTTTTCTGAATGGAAAGGTGTTGATCATGTAAAAGGAAGATGCTGTTGGTTTCAAATTCACCAGGAACTTCAGCCATAAGGGCTCACTCCATACCAGGAAACTTCAAAGGGTGAACTTTGAATTAACTCTTGGTGCTTGTTCTGATATGGCCCTGGCCAGGTATCACTCCTGACTACAACCAGTTAGGACAGAGTTTAGATGAGGGGACTCTCTGGAAGATGAACTATGCCCAGGCCAGGTAGAGTACCTCAGAAGCCTGGCATTAATGTCCCAGTCTGAGAGTCCTTGACCACCTGCCACAAGGAGCCAGCATTTTATCCTAAGTTCTAGAACTGAGAGAAATTGGTTTGCAAGACCCTGACTGACATTTATGATGTTTTATCATTAGTAGACACCTGTATGGGGAGGTATATCTGTTGATGTGTTTGCAGATATCCAACTATGCCTCCCTGGTTTCAAATGTAATTGGGTAAGTCAACACTAATACCTTTTTTTCAGTATGAATGGTGTTTTCTCTGATTGAAACACAGCTACAACATCTTATTGATTTAGTAGGAACAAGATAACCGTGCATGTTGCCAGGGATTATACAGAGAGAGGACACCTTAGAGGTTTGATTGGTTAAATGGCTAAAATAGGAAAATGTGAAGACTTTTATGCAGAGACATGAGTATTTGAGGACACAATTAAGTCCTTAGCCCAGGAGTATTCCACAGATTCACACACATCCATATTTATGTGCACAGTTGTGTGATCACAGAATTGTAGATCAAAGCTGAGAGAACCCTTAAGATAGAAACAAGCAGTCTCAGAAGTTTCCAAACTTTTTAGTTTGAAGGTCTATTTTGAAATGGAATCTTTGGGAGAACCCTAGTGTATAAAACAGCCAAAAGCAGAGCTGTTTTGGTAAAAGAGAGAGTAAAGACCTAGAACACCACCTTTCTGCTCTTCTCCTAATCCAATTTGGTAACCTCTAAAATGCCCATAACCAGAACATAACTTGAAAGATCATAGATGTATTCAAGGCTCTTATTTTGTGGATCAATAAACTGACACCTGTAGAGGTTGAGATAATTGCCCAAGGGCAAACAGCTCTTGAGGTTCAAAGATAAGATGGAACTTAGGTGGTTGTCCCTAAAACTTTCTGACATTTCTTACTGGTGACCAGGTTCACAATATACTACACAAAAAAAGCCAATACAAAGACGTCTTTGGTCCATAGGACAAAACTTGAGGCTGAGAAGCGATGACATCAAAGCTTATGAGAAAACAGTGGAAAGGATGAGCAAAGACTTTCTATTCCTCATTTTTCCACACATACTGAACATGCACCCTGCTCCAGGCACTGCGTGTGGATGCTGTGAGGGCCAGCATCCCAACCCTTCAGGGGATCACAGCCTGTCAGAGCAGATGAGAAGGACCACTGTGGTCTCAAAGAGAAAGCCAGGAGAGTCCTAGGAGAGAGAGAGAGGAATATTCACTTTCAAGCACCAGCATATGTTAAGGGAGCTGAGGCAAACATCCTGATCTCATGGAAAAGTGCTAATTTCTTTTTACTATAAAGGTGCAGCCATTCCAGGTGCCTCACTACAGGACATGAGCTACATGAGTCTGCTTGACGGTGCTAGTGGTTGGGAGGCTGGATGAACAGTGGTTAGAAAACAAGGTGCCGGGCGCGGTGGCTCAAACCTTTAATCGCAGCACATTAGGAGGCCAAGGTGAGAGGATTGCCTGAGCTCAGGGGTCTGAGACCAGCTTGGGCAATTTGGTGAGACTGCAACTATACACTAAATCAAAAAATAAGCTGGGTGTGGTAGCACGCACCTGTAGTCCAATTACTTGGAAGGCTGAGGTGGAAGGATCTCCTGAGCCCTGCAGGTCAAGGCTATGGTGGCCATGAGTGTGTCACTGTACTTCTGGGTGACAGAGTGAGACTTCATCTCAAAAAAAGAAAAGAAACAAAAAAAAAAGAAAACAAGCATTAAAGTCGTATTCCTTACTAGGACTCTCTCTGTTCCTCATAAGCTGTGCTGTCTTGGGCAGGAGCTACTTCATTAATTTAAACCTCAGTTTTCTAACTTCTAACCTGCAAATGGGAATTATAACAATATCCACTGTATAGGATTGTTATTAGGGTTAAATGAGATAATACAAACAAAACACTTAGCATACTACATTTGCTCCATGTTAGGCACAACAGTGGTTGTTGTCATTACTGTTTTAGCCAAAATCCACCTCCTGTGACATCTGCCCATTCATTGGCTCTGGCTTGCCTCCCGGAGCCTCAGAGAAAAAATTTTCCACCTCCTCCCCATAATAACCCTTCTGAGATTCAAATACATCCTTCACTTTCCCTCTTAATCATCTGTAATTTTTTAGGTTGATCATTCTCACTTTTTTCAAGCATTTCTAATGTAACAAGACTTTTCAAATCACACTTCCCTATAACTGCCCTCTCTATGGAGCTGTCATCTAAGATTTCATCTGACAATTTGAGGTAACTTGGCATGCTCAACTTGTGCCATTCAGAGTATAAAGTACAAGTTCTTTATTTTTTTCCAAGCTTACCTCTTCTAGAACTCAAGGGATAGAGTGGAGGAAGTACCCTTTCAGCGTCCCAGTACTTGTTCAATAAACCTCCTTCCTTGCCCCTTTCCCTTGACGATGTAAGATGCTCCTTCTTCCTCCTGACGGGTGTGATATAGACACAGGGAGGGTGGTGAGGGCTGAGCAGCGTGTATGTGACCCCTTGAAAGACTCCCAGAGAAAAGGAAATCCAACTTTGAAGATAAAGCTTTTCATCCTTCAAAAGCTATGTGCCTATACACCTGCCTTGTTCTCTCAGCCTTCTTGCCTGCCCCAGTCCCTGGATTTTAAGCAGTTCTAACAACGTCTAACCTCTTTTGACCCAATGATAATAATGGTGGTGAATGTGATGATAATAATAATAGCTAACATTCATTAAGCACTCACTATGTGCCGGGCACAGTTCTAAGTGCTTAATCATATTAATTCTTTTAAACTTAAGTCTATGATGTAGTGCTATTATATCTGCATTTTGAAGATTAGAGAACTGAGCCTTGGAGAGGTTAAGTAACCGGGAAGC
>NW_006945421.1:0-2766 GCF_000164805.1 Carlito syrichta | reverse complement strand
TCTCTCACTATGATGTGAGTCTACGTTATCCTGATGGTCAGTGAGGTTGAGCAACTTTGCATGTTGATTGGCTACTTGGGGGCCTGTTTTGTGATGTGCCTAGTCTTGCTCATTTTTATACTCAGTTGCCCTTTTTCTGTTTTGTTTTGTAGAAACTCGTGATATATTGTAGATAGGAGCACTGTGTTATATTAGAGTGAATAATAAAAATTGCCAACATTTAACCACCTTCAAATATGTCACCTTTATATGGTTCATCCTAATCTGTGTGTCAAGATCTTGTTGTACTCTTTAACTTGCCGTTTTACTTTTTTTGAGTCAGTGTCTCACTCGGTCAGCCTGGCTGGAGTGAGTGGCATGCTCCTGACCACCACAGCCTTGACCTGCTGGGCTCAGGTGATCCTTCTGCCTCAGCCTTCCAAGTAGCTGGAACTACAGGCGTGCACCACCGTGCTCGGCTAATATTTTGATTTATTGTAGAGATGAGGTCTCACCAAGTTGCCCAGGCTGGTCTTGAACCCATGGGCTCAGGCAGTCCTCTCACCTTGGCATCCTAAAGTGCTAGGATTATAGGTGTGAGCCACCATGCCCTGCCTTACTCTTTTAATAAACTCTTCTGTGATCAGAAACTGTGTTTTTTCCCCCCGAGTTGAGGTCTCACCCATTGCCCAGGCCTGAGTGCAATGGTACAATAATGGCTCACTCACTACAGCCTTGGTTTCCTGGGTTCAGGCTTTCCTCCCAACTCAGGCTCCCAACTAGTTGGGACTATAGGGACTAAAGGGGTGCGCCACTATGCCTGGCTAGTTTTTAAATTTTTTTGTAGAGATGAGGTCTCGCTGTGTTGCCCAGGCTGGACTCAAACTCCTGGGCTCAAGTAATCTTCCTGCCTTGGCCTCCGTGGTGTTTGGCCCTCTCTTGGGTATCTGGGTCTGCCTGGGGTGTCTGGCCCTGTCCGAGTGTTTGATTCTATCAGAGTTATCTGAATGGTTTTTTCCTTGGTGTCTGTGTCTGTCCTAGATGACTCTCTGTGTCTGTGTGAGGTGTTTAGGTTTGTCTGGGATGTTCAGGTCTGACCAATGTGTCTGGGTTTCTCTGAGGAGTGTGAGTCTGTCTGCAGTGTCTAGGCCTGTCCAGGGTATCTGGACCTTTTCTGGGTATCTGGGTCTATCCTGTGTGTCTGAGCCTGACCAGGGTCTGTGGGGCTGTCCAGGGTAACTGGGTATGTCCGGGGTGTCTGGACCTGTCCAGAGTGTCTGGGCCTGTCTGGTGTTCCTGGGCCTGTCTGGGGTGTCTGGGCCTGTCCAAGGTGTCTATCCCTGTCCTGGGTGTCTTGGCCTATCCGGCGAGTCTGTGCCTGTCCACAGTGTCTGGGTCCTTTTGGAGACTCTGGGCCTGTTCAGGGTGTTTGACCCTGTCCTGCATGTCTGGTCCTGTTCAAGTTTTCTGTCTGGGTCTGTCTGAGTTGTCTGTGCCAGTCTTCAGTTTTCCTCTTGGCCTCTCTGGGGTATCTGGGGTGTCTAGGCCTGTCCAGGGTATCTGGACCTTTTCTGGGTATCTGGGTCTATCCTGTGTGTCTGAGCCTGACCAGGGTCTGTGGGGCTGTCCAGGGTAACTGGGTATGTCCGGGGTGTCTGGACCTGTCCAGAGTGTCTGGGCCTGTCTGGTGTTCCTGGGCCTGACACTATGGACAGTAGGCCCTGTTTGTGTGTCTGGGTCTGTTCGGGATGTCTCAGCATGTCCACAGCGTCTGCTTCTGTCCAGAGTATCTGGATCTGTTTCTTGTTTCTGGACCTGCCTGGGGTTTCTGAGCCTGTTGAGGGGGTGTGGTACTGTCTGAGGTTTCTGGGCCTCTCCCAGGTGTCTGGGTCTGTTCTGGATACCTGTGTCTGTCCCAGGTGTCTTGGTCTGTCCAGTGTTTCTGGGTCTTTCTGAGGTGTCTTGGCCTTTCTGGGATGTTTGGCCCTGTACATGGTATCTGAGCCTGTCTGAGATGTCTGTGTTTACTCTGAGGGTCTTGGCCTGTTCAGAGTATCTGAGCTTGTGCAGGATGTCTGGGCCTGCCAGGGGTATCTGGGCCTGTCTGGGGTGACTGTGTTGGCCTGTCCAGAGTGTCAGGGCCTGTCTGGGGAGTCTGGACCTGTCCAGGGTATCTTTCCCTATACAGGGTATCTGGGTCTGTCTGAGTTTCTGTGCCTATCCATAGGGTCTTGGCCTGTCCAGGGGGTCTGAGCCTTTCCGGGATGACTGGGCTTGCCCGGAGTGTCTGGGCCTGTCCAAGTTGTCTGTGTGGGCCTGTCCAGAGTGTTCAGACCTGTCTGGACTCTCTGGACCTGTTCATGGTATCCTGGTCAGTCCAGGGCGACTGTCTCCTTACAGAGTGTCTGGGCCTGTTCAGCAAGTCTGGGCCTGTCCATGTTGTCTGACCCTGTTCTTTATGTCTGGGCCTGTCCAGAGTTTCTGTCTGAATCTTTTTGAGGTGTCTGGGCCTGTCTGCAGTGTTACTCTGTCTGTGAAATCTGACATGTCCATGGTGTCTGCTTCTATCTTGGGTGTCTAGCTTTGTCTGGGGTGCCTCAGCCTGTGTGTGATGTCTGGCTCTGTCCAGAGTATCGGGCCTATCTCTGGTGTCTGAACCTGTTTGGGTGTCTGGACCTCTCCAGCATGGTGTGGGCCTGTCTCACATGTATGGACCTAGCTCATTGTCTGGACCTATTTTTGGTGTCTATCTATGTCTGTCCAAAGTGTCTTGGTCTCTCTAAGGTT
>NW_006945420.1:8102-12805 GCF_000164805.1 Carlito syrichta | reverse complement strand
AACCCAAGGGAAAACAAAGTGTAAGTTCCCTGATGCATGTGCTGTGGTAGCCAGAGCAGTGAGAGCATGCAGAAATTATTTTCTTACAGCATTTACTTAACAATTATACAAGAGGAGAGAGAGAAAAATATGAAACAGTATTTTCAGACCACTGGAGAGTAAATTGTCTATGAAAATACAGTCCAAATCTGAAGCCTATCTGATAATTCATTTGAGGTTTTATCATAAATCTAAAGCTATGCTATTTATTAGAGTTGACTATTTTCATCAAACAAATAAAATTTTAAATTTCTGGCCTAGAGTATACAGAAAATGAGGCTTGCCAGTGTTGGAATATTTAAATGTAATAAAAATTGAAGTAAATTAAGGATGGATGCAGAAGTGCAATTGAAATTATGTGCACTAGACCATGAGATGAGTAGGAGGCACGTGACATGAGGCCAGTGGAGCTGGTGAAAAATGGCAAAGTCAAGGGTTGATACATCAGATTTGTGCTGAAGAACTGTTGAGTGGTCATTCTAGTCTCCAGTTTCTAAGATTATTAGTAGAGCTCTTTCTTGACTTACTACTGCACTGTTCTCTGAGTCTGCTGGTGGCCTAGTCACCAGGATGCTGCTGACAGTCACAGGAGGTCATCTCTGTATGCAATTTTGAACAAAACTCGCATGTTGCAGTTTCTCTAGATCTTTTGGTTATTTCATTGAGTCTAGCATTTTCTCAGACTCTAAACAGAATCTGTTTAGCAGATTCTGACTACTTGACTACTTCACTACATCAATTGTTTGTTGTTCTCCCAATCCATTCTGCTGAATTATATTCTGATATTTTACTTTTTACTCTTTGCTCACATCTACCTATATTTGTGCTTCTCTCTCCTTCCATCATACAATCTATTTTACCCCTTATGGAAATGCTCATATTTTGATTCAATGTTCTTCTAACTTCTTGGCACTCAAACTACAAATTTTACTATATCTAAATCTAGTGTTCACTGTAATCTCGTAAAATGAAGTGTCTCTCCTTGTATCTGAGGAACATTATATTTCCTGTTTCTTCAAGAGTTGCTTCCATCAATAATTCCATCTACTGTCTTGCAGTGTCTTTACATGAATTTTACTCTTCTATCAACATGGTCAAGTCTCTCTCATTGCCATTCCTGTCAAAATCCATTTATGCTTTCCTTCCCATATTTAGCCACATTTCATAAAAGATCAATTTTCATGAGATGACTTCACTTCCAAATCTCCCTTTACTTATTCCATTATCAGTCCAGCACAAGTTGTCTTCCTTCACCATCCATTAGTACTTCTTGGTCAATGCCATCAACCTCCTTTGACTTACAAAATCTAATGGTTCATTTTTAGTCTTCTTGTATTGCTGCGATCCTCTGTGGTATTTGACTCTGCTCATACTTATTTAAATTAATGTGTTCCTTTTTGTCTTTGATCTGTATTCACTAGGTTCTCCTTTTATTTCTGATTGCCTATTCTCATGATAATTTATGAAAATCAAGTGTTTTTCTTTGGAATTTGTAATTTTTTGTTTGTTTGATACAGACCCAGTGCTTTTCTCTCTGCACACTTATCTTGGAAATCCTTTCCACTGAACTTATTTTAAGTTCTAAAGATTTTCAAATATATCTCTAGTCCAGATATCTTCCTCAATTTTCAGGCACATATACTAAATGTCTCCTGCATAGACCAATTTGAAAAGCTCAGAATTCATAGCATCCTTAATTTACTACTAATAATGTATTATATTTCTCTGTCAGGGGTATAATTATTTATCCCATAACACAAAGTAGAATGCTAACTCATAAAATGACATATCCTTTTTCCAAGTATCCATAGCATAATGTATTCTGCCAGAAATGTTTTCTGAATATTTATTTTAATGCTTATTTATTCTTTATTCCCTATTTCCACTATTTTTGTTCAGATCTCATATATCTCCCAGAGCATCTTATTTGCCATTTTACTCTGCTACATAAAGTTTTTTTAAAAATTTCTACTAAAAGAATAAAGTCCAAGTTCTTTGGCAGGAAATCATTGCTTGTTAGCAACTGCATTTTGTTTTCCCCCAAAATCCATATGCTGAAATTCTAATCCCTAATGATATATTAGAAGATGGAGTCATTAGGAGGTAAGTAATTCATAAGAGGGGAGCCCTGGATAGAATTAGTGCCCTTTTTAGAAAAGAAAAGATATCCCTGACCCCTGTCTTCCTCCTATGTGAGGGTACTTAAAAAGGTGGCTGTCTGAAGCCAGAAAGCTAGCCCTCAGCAAACACCAGCTTTATCCATGCCTTGATCTTGGGCTTCCTAGCTTCCAAAAACTCTGAGAGTTAAATGTTTATTGTTTAAAAAACTCAGTCCATGGTAATATTGCCATAGCAGCCTAAACTAAAATAATGCTTTTACAACCTGACACCTATTTTTGGTGTGTGTTATATTGAACAATATACAATTTATCTGCACATCTTTTTTCACCCACGGTATGTTTACTCATGTCTCTTTCTTCCTGAAAGTGTCTCTCTAATTTCCTTACCTTGCTAATATTCATTCTTCATTACATTTATCCAGTAACATCTCCTTGGGGAAATATTTTCTGAAACTCAGATCATGGCAAAATGCTTAACCAATCTCACACAAAAATCTGTATATAGCTCCTCCTCTCCTAGCAGTGATCATATCTTCTGACAAAGCTATGTCATTTCTATGACAATTTGCATTTCAGAGCATCTTGTAGTACTTGACACATT
Organism: Carlito syrichta; assembly: GCF_000164805.1. Classification (NCBI taxonomy): domain Eukaryota; kingdom Metazoa; phylum Chordata; class Mammalia; order Primates; family Tarsiidae; genus Carlito; species Carlito syrichta. The sequence goes on along the minus strand of NW_006945420.1, from coordinate 10,045 downwards.
GTATGAAGTAAAAATCATGCTAAGTCACCTGAACAGGACACTTTTGTAAGACCTTGCGATGAGTAGAGCAGTACTTGGCAGCAGCTAATGGTGTTATTATTCGTTATGATAATGGTTAATATTTCCTGGATACCTACCATACACCAAACATGTTTCTAAGTTCTTCCCTTAAATTGTCCCTGCAAAGCATTTATTATTATTGCCTTTATTATGTCTGTTCTCTTCACTTCTTTCAGAACCACAGCACACACGATCATGACATTAGTAAGTAGAAAAGTTTGATCTCAACACTTGAAAGTCTTGATCTCACACAGTTGCCCTTAACCTCTAATATTTTTTTTTTTAGTTGAAGCCTCACTCCCTCACCCAGGCCATAGTACAGTGGCATGCTCCTGGCCACCCCAGTGCTGACCTGCTGGGCTCTGGCGAACCTTCTGCTTCAGCCTTCCTAATAGCTGGAACTATAGGCACGCACTACTGGGCCCAGCTAATTTTTTATTTATTTATTGTAGAGATGAGGGCTTGCCAAGTTGCCTGAGTTGGTCTTGAACTTGCAGACTCAAGCAATCCATTTGTCTTGGCCTCCCAAACTGCTGGGATTACAGGCTGAGTCGCCAAGCCCAGTTTAACCTCTAATCTTATATTGTGCCTTTTTAACTTCAATTTTCTGGCGAAAGATTAAAAGAGCAAATGTTACTTTTATTTATTTACTTAGTGGTCAAAGTCAGGTGAATTAAGGGTCTACATTTAGCTATATATACCTATATGTTAATGTTGATATTAAAAAATAGAACTATATCTCCACATACAGCTAGAGTAAGAGGGATCATTAATCACCTGAATTTGAAATAAGTAATACCAAGAAATAAGACTCTACGAACAAGCACTATGGATGCAAACAACTATTCAGAGGTGGCATTCCAGCAGAGGCAAAAATCCAATAATACTCTTGCATTGTACTGTTGTTTAATGCAACATATTATCAAGTATAAGCTATTATAAGATCTGCACAAGAAGAAGCCAGGACAATAAAATCCAGGAATGAAAGGTTCTGTCACAAAAAGAGAAGATGGAAAAACAGGTCCAAGTGAATTTAAAAGAACGTGATCTAAAAGGCTCATGTGCAAAAGACCAGGCTTGTACTATACAGTCTTGGCACACACGGGCATGCTTAGTGCAATGCCTAAAATCCAGTATAATCTTTTCATTATGAGTGTTGTTATGGTTTTAAATCAATTTTATATGGGAATTTTGGGGGGGCTTCTAGGAAATTTTGGCAGTTCACACTCAATTTCCTTCAGGGAAAAAATGATTTCCCCTTCTTTTTAAAAAACATTATTTATTTATTTTAAAGATGTGGGGTACAATTCAGGGTTAGGTATACAAACATTGATCATGCAGGTACCCTTGTTGATGAGGTATGCCCCTCCCTTCCCCTAGCAGTTTCCCTCAACTGCCAGTCCCACCCCTTCCCCTGACAGTTTTTCACTGCCAATCACTTTCTTATAGCATTATTATTGTTCAAGATCACCTTATGACAGAACATACGGAATTCAGTTCTTTGTTTCTGTGATAAATCATTGTGTATTAGACATCTTTGATTACCTGATATACAAAATACTTCAAATTCCTGGAATCAAAAGATAAAATACAGAGGTCATGCACACTCAGTTTAGAGTTTTTGTTTTGTTAAATAAAGTAAGGCTCAGTCAGGCTCGGTGGCTCAGCCTGTAGTCCTGCTCTTTGGGAGGCTGAGGTGAGTGGATTGCCTGAGCCCGCAGGTTTGAGACCTGCCTGGACCACTTGGCGAGACCTCATCTCTACAATAAATCAAAACATTATCTGGGCGTGGTAGTGTGCTCCTGTAGTTCCAGCTACTTGGAAGGCTGAGGCAGACGGATCACCGGAGCCCAGCAGGTTGAGGCTGCGGTGGCCGGGAGCAG
>NW_006945420.1:6368-8082 GCF_000164805.1 Carlito syrichta | reverse complement strand
CTGCACCCTCAACCTGCTGGGGCTCCGGAGATCCTTCTGCCTCAGCCTTCCAAGTAGCTGGAACTACAGGCGCCCACTACCACACCCGGCTAATTTTTTTTTGTTTATTGTAGAGATGAGTTCTCGTCAAGTTGCCCAGGCGGGTCTCAAACCCGCAGGCTCAGGCAATCCACTCACCTCAGCCTCCCAAGGCATGGGATTACAGGCTGAGCCACTGAGCCTGGTTCCAAATAGCATTTTATTGCAGTCACGGAGTCAAATATTGTATATGAATTCTATTCCCTAAGTATAACTATGTAAAATTATCTATTGATAGACAGAGTCACAGAGCTCGAAAAAAGGGAGACCAGGCATGCTTTGGCAGGAGCTGAAAGCACATCATAACCTCATGTGTCAGCTTTGAGTTAACGCTCTCTAGTGGAAGAGACCTGGGAAGTGATATTGGCATCACAACACACAAGTTCCACAGTTCATTCCACCGAGCTTCTGAGCAGTGTCTCTTGTCTCCCCTACACAATGTAATTACAGCCAAAAAACAAGAGAACCTGTCTCCAGTGATTTTTGGAACTTCGTGTTTAAGAAAAGTCTACTTTAGCTCACTCAGGCATACTCTGTAAAATGAGAGGCTTCTGAGGTCTCAGTACTCAGTTTCTTCATTTAAAAATGTGTGGAGAGTCTCCAATTATCCCTTAATTAAAAAATTTACTTTACTGAAAATACTGGATCGAGTGGGAGCATAATACTATGGATTTTGGGGTTTTTAGGACAATGCTTTAAGCTTTTAACTGCTGAGCCCAGAAATAATAGGTAGCCAAAAATTACCATCTGGACATATGCTAATTCTAGCCTATCACTCCTCTATAGCAAGGGACAAGACAGAAAATGATGATGAATGCCTGTGGATATATTGCTTAGCACAACACCCTGTGCATGATTTTAAAACACTGTACACCACATTGTAAATGTAATCTTCTTATCAAAACTTTCCTCAAGTAGTCTGTTCTATATGCTACTACTTTTACTTGTTTCCTTGCTAAACGCTTATTGAACACACTATGTAATACTTTGCAATTCCTGAAGATTCTGTCATGTCTGTACCACCCATTCAGCTAAATATCATTGTTCCTAGTCACCTTTTGGGTTAAATAACAATTATAAAGATAACAACAGTGACACTACAAAAAGGTGCTAGGTAACCCAATAAATGCACTGACATATATCAATCTGACATGTATATTATAACATCATTAAAGTGAATACTGAACTTTATAGAGGTTAAGTATGTTGCCAGTGTCACAAAGCTAGTAAGTGTCACAGTCAAAATCCAAGCTCAAGTTGTTTGACTACAAAGCTAAATCTTCAACACCTGCAAATTTGCATCCATGATTTAAATTTCTTACCATATTAATAGAGTAATATAAATGCACTCACTTCACTTGATTCCCTCATAATTACCTCATTTTTTCCGTACCCTCATTTTATTGACATAAATATAACATGTACTCACTTTTATAAATTATAAAATTTATCATTGCCTATGCTCAGCATGACTTCCTTCCATCCCTTTGCTTTTCTTTCTCTTTTTTTTTTTTTTTTTGAGTTGGAGTCTCACTCTGTCGCCCAGACTGGAGTGCAGTGGCCGCTCCCGGCCACCGCAGCCTCGACCCGCTGGGCTCCGGCGATCCTTCCGCCTCAGCCTTCCGAGTAACTGGGA
>NW_006945420.1:0-5995 GCF_000164805.1 Carlito syrichta | reverse complement strand
CCAAGTTGCCCGGGCGGGTCTCAAACCCACGGGCTCAGGCAATCCACTCACCTCAGCCTCGCTTTTCTTTCTCTTAAGTCTCTTCTCTTCCAGGAAACTTTAAATGTTCCAGGATCTGATTATTCACAAAATCTCAGACAGTTTATGGTCATGTAGCAGAAGATGTAAAGATTTAGAGAGAGAGAAAGGGAAGAAGGGAGGGCGGGGGGAGACAGAGAGAGAGAGGGAGGAGAATAAATGAGAATACTTTAAATTTGCCAACTCCGGTTTGAGGGGCCTTCCAGAAGAAAGAAGGAGTAGGAAGACAGATGTCCACAGGTGCTAACCTCAGACCTCCCTCCCTAGAACTGCTTCATTCCTCTGGGAACAAAAGCAAGAGATCAATTTGCTTCCTGTCAATCCTGCAGAAGAAGAGAAACAAAAAGTTCACAAAAACCACTTTAGGCTAGAGTGAGATATTGTCTGGCCTAAATTATTTAGCTGTTTGAGGAGTTTTTTTTTTATAGAGTCCAAAGAACAAAATAAACAAAAGCAGCTGCTGTTTCACTGACAGATGAGGGGCAATTGGAGTGTTAAAACAACAAATAAATTTGTCCTGAGGCAGTGAATCCCTAAGACAGCAGTGCAGGCATTTCTGTGGAAGACAACAGTGGCTCCGGCGATCCGTCCGCCTCAGCCTTCCGAGTAGCCGAAATTACAGGCGCACGCGACCACACCCGGCTAATTTTTTTATTTTATTGTGGAGATGAGATCTTGCCTGCCCAGGCAGGTCTCAAACCCGCGGGCTCAGGCAATCCACTCACCTCAGCCTCCCAAAGGCGTGGGATTACAGGCTGAGCCACCGAGGCCGGCCATTTTGCTATTTTTTAAACCTCAAATCTACCTTCAGCCTGATGTAGGCTAACAGAAAACAAAGTAAGACCTGCTACTGTTGCTGATTAAGTTTATATTACTTTGAACGTGTTTATGCATCGTGATAAGTTTTCTTTATTTACTTAACTGATCAATATTTACTGAAGTCCTACAGTGCTGGGAACGAGGCAGTCATTGGTGATGTGTGGCCCCATCTTCATGGAGCTGAAAGTCTAGAGAAGAGTCAGAGAATAGATAAATAAATAAACCAGCAAATATATAGTTAAAAGATGTGAAAAGACAAATTAAGAAAATAAATAGAACGAGTCTCAGGAAATTGATGAAGACGAGGGCATCCACAGCCACGATGGAAGTGACCTGAGGGACAACATGTCAGAGGGGAGTGATGATTCTGGGTTGCGTGGGGCTCGGCCAGTTCCGCAAGAATCTAGTAGAAAAAATGCCAAGGGAGCCCTGGCAGTCAGAGTGGCCAAGGGAGACTTTGTTTGTATCTTCTGTGATCGTTACTTCAGAAAGGGGAAGGATTACAGGAAACGCCTCAATCGCCATCTGGTCAATGTGTACTTCCTTGCAGAAGCCGCTCAAGGGCAGGAGTAATACAACTTGGGACCAACACTCAGTTTGTAGTTTGTAAGTCTATTACATATTATATTCATTGATAGTAGTAGACAACCGTTTAAGATTGCTTTAATTGGTATCCAGTGTTGGTTTTTAAGTGGCATTCTTTTCCTTAGAAATCCATGTGTACCTGTTGATTGTTGTATAAATTTTAGCAAATCCAAGGGAGTTAACTGTACTAAACCAGCAGACACCTAAGTCTGCTAGCTTATGTGTGTGATTGAAATGAGAAGGCCGAGATGGTATGATAGCATGTTATTGCTTTGTCAGCTTTTTCTCCACGTCTATCTTCCTGTTTTACTTTAGGTTTATTCTTAGTTCCTTGTTTAACTGTATAAAAATTGGCTGACAATAGCGAATTACTTGAAGTATTTGCCTGCTTTATATAAAATTAGCACTTTAAGATTTTCTTTAGTGATGAGAAGACAGTTAAATTTTGAAAAAAAAAAATTCTCCCAACGGTGTACATTCTATCAGTCCAGGTATTTACTTTCTGAGTTTTGATCAATAATTTTTATTTGTGTCTGTTAATCATCATAAAAAGTGATTTTTGTGTTTCTTTTTTTATTTTGGTGCTTTAATGACTTAAGATGTTGCACATTGTGTTTGAGTTTTTGTTTTTTACCTATGCAGTTAAATTTTTTCTAGAAACACCATTTGTGTTGAACATAACACTTTATACATATATATGTATGTTTATTTTGGCCTCTTTGGAGGGGCACTTTTAGGCTTGTTTGCAGAAGGGCAGTTTTCTTTTTCTTTGCTGCAGTTTTTTTTTTCAGAATAATAGTTTGTACAAGTATGTGAACAAATGAAACATGCAGGTTCAATCCATTGATTTTAATTTTTACATCTTATATATATGCCAGAATCTGTATTTCATATGTTATTTATTCTGAACGGATTGTAGTAAATTCATAGGTCTGTTTTGATTTCACAATACATACACCACTAGGTTCCATATTGAACAAAACTTTATCTCAAATGCCAACCATCAGTTTTTATGGTTCTTTTTTGCATGTTTTAGTGCCACTAATTCCTAATCTTAGAGTGTTAAATCACATCTTTGAGGAAAACCTTTTCTCATAGATAGTCGGTGTCCATATGTCTACTTAACTGAATAAAGACTGTAAGTGATATTTGGAAACTGCAAAAAGTGGGATTAAGACAATTATTGCAGCCAGGCTTGGTGGCTCAGTTTGTAATCCTACACCTTGGGAGGCTAAGGTGAATGGATTGCCTGAGCCCGCAGGTTTGAGACCCGCCTGGGAAACCTGGTGAGACATCATCTCTATTAAAAAAAAAAGACAATTATTGCTTCAGGTTTTACAGAATATTACTTGGGAGATTCCAAAGCCATAGCTATGACAAGGCAGACCTGGGATAAGAGAGGCAGCATGAGCACTGGAGACCAGCTGCAGCTTCCTGTAAATACGTGGCAGGCTGGGGAAACTGAAGTGCAGGCTGTATTTCTAAAAAACTCATACTTTCTCAGGAATCTCCACACACTAGTGGGTGTCCTAGCTGTCCCTATGACAGCCTCTTTCTGCAGGTGAGGTCTCCGATAAATCACAGCTATCCTGGTGTTCCTGTGGGGGCACTTTGTAGGAAAAATGGTATGTACTCCAAAACTTTCCTGTAGGTTCTTTGGCCATGGACCAAAGAGTATGAAAGAATCCAGCATAGGATTTCTTTTTACTGAGAGTAATTATTCATTGCAGTAAAATAAAGTATGATCCCAGTAGGGAATCTTGAATTCTGACCTCCCATGTTCTATTTTGAAATAACCACTTTATAATTCACTTTTTTTTTACCTGGTGACCTCTTTGAGGCAGGTTTCAGATTTTGGCAGTACAACATGAGTGATTGTGGGTATTAATGATGTGTGGGTAGAAAATTTGTTTAAAATCTGAGAGTGGAGTTTGAGTTAATTTGTTTAAAATTTGAGAGTGGAGTTTGAGTTAATTAAGCATTAATGATGTGTGGGTAGAAAATTTGTTTAAAATCTGAGAGTGGAGTTTGAGTTAAAAGTTGTTTGAACTTGGAATTGACTGGGAGGTCAAAGATTTAAGGAAACAGAAGATTCTCTTAAGACATGAGGAGTAAGTTGTGTGATGATGGTGTGTGTTCTGTGTGCATGCATGGGGATATGTAAGTGTTGAATTCTAGGCTCTGACAATCATTGTCAACAGCAGATCAAGCTGTAAATATTTATGTTTTAAAACTTAAATTATAAAGCTAGTTAAGTCTTTTCTAACAACTAGTTTAAGGTTCATGGATACATTTTACCTGAATTACCATTTACTTTATATAGAAAAAGATGCATCTTAAGCAGAAATTGGATATTTGGAATCAGTTTGGAGAAGAGGTTTTTGTGGATTCTTTCATACTGCAAAAGAAAAATTATTTGCCTTCTGTGGAGAATTAGACTAAATTCTAATCTAGTTGTTAAGACTAGAATGCTAAAAACAAAAATAGGAAGTAAATATCCCTTATTATTAAATTGATCTACAAAAACACTGTTGCTGGAAATTGACTGGGACTTGAGGTCTTTCTTCCAGAAAATAAGGACTTGATTGTCAGGCCTATATTAGGTTCTGAACCCTAATGCCACGTGTTTGTACTTGTTAAAATTGTTTCAATGGAAAGTATATTAGTAGTATGAACTTCTGGTCCTGTTGGAAGTTCTTCCATTTAAAAAATATGATATTTGCATGGAACTGTTTGGATCTTTTCATTTTGTGGTCTCTCCCTCCCCACACTGGATAGAATTGAAGATAGAATTTTCCCTTTTGGTAAAGTAACAAAAATGTATTAGTAAATTCATGGTTAGTAACCAGTGATAAACTTGAACTATTAGAATACATTATAAGCCTTAATCCTAGGTAGACTTATGTAATTGAATCTCCTAACTATCTGTTGAAACATGTATTCACATTGGTTTTCAAGATGCTTTGAGTTATATTTGTTCCACATTTTTTCTAGAACTGCTTCTTATTTTGGGGCCGCTTTTCAAATTGAGGTGTAATTCACAAGGAGCTGCATTTTTTTTTTCTAAATAAGGCTTCTTATAACTATGGCTGGATGTTTTGTCCAAGTCTTCTAAGAAGGGCCATTTTATTTTTTAGAGTCTCTCCAGAGTCACATGGTCAACTTTGGAGACTATTTTGCATATGAGTGCTGATAATAACTGAAACCCAAGTAGACCTCACTGCATGTCATCCTATGAATGTTGATAATGGAAGAAACACCTTGCCTGTAGCATACTGTCACTTCTGAACTGAAAAGCTGGGATAGAAACTTAATTTTTATTTTGTGCAAATCAGAAAAATGTAAAGCTAGTAGCCCCAGTTTCCTTGTTGACCTCAGCTGATGAGGTGAACAGATAGTGATAATTCAGATTGAAGAAATGATCTGAATCTTGGTTTGTGTAGATTTACAATCTACATGCAATATTAACTAAATCAGATAGCTTTTACAGGTCCTCATATGTACATAGGCACCCTTCCATCCCCTTCCTTATCCATTGTTTGTTGAACTTTGTAAGCTGGCATTGAAACATTACAACAATGTTTTGTTGCACCAATTTTATAAACTTATACAGTGCAATACGTGTTACTTTTCTGAGGCAAACCAAAGGCAAATTTCTCAAGTTTTTTTCTGCCTTCTTTAGCAGCATTTGATGGAGGATCTTTTATACATTTGTCATGGATAAAAATAAACCAGGTTGCAAATCCTTTTTAAAAATCTTAAACCATGTACCAAGTTTTTGGTCCAAATTGTGTAGGATAAGTTAAACTTAAATTGCATTCTATTAACCAATATGAGTGTATTTCTGTAAGCATAATTATGTTGAAATAAAGTTTTAAAAAGCAAAAATAACTAAATAAATAAATAGGATAAGAGGGAATCAGTCATGCTGTGGGGAGGTCAGGCGGTATTTGGATAAGGAGATAATAGGAGGGGCAGTTAGGTTGAACTTGATGAATGAGAAGGGCCTACAGAACATGGACTGGGAAGGGATAGGTAAGTCTTCTGGTAGATGAGGTCTTGGGAGTGGCTAGGACCTATGAGACAAGAAGGAGAGTGCAATTAGATGGAGATGGACATGTGGTCAGGGGTTAAATCATGAGAAGCCCTGTAGACCAAAATGGGGGCATCAGATATTGCCTGACTAGAGGTTAAGGTCACAGACTGAAACCGAACTTGGTGAATAGAATCTAGCTAGTAACACTTAATAGCTATGTGACTTTGAGAAAGTTACTTAACTTTCTGTACTTTGGATGTCTCACCTGTAAATATAGGGATAATAAATGCATCTACTTTATAGACTTGGATTAAGAAATATTTGAGTTAATAATTATAAAATGCTTAGATTAATCTCATGCTGTGGGTATATGCATGCGTGTGTGTGTGTGTGTGTGTGTGTGTGTGTGTGTGTGTGTGACTAAAGGTTTTTCTCATTGGAGTGACGTGGTCAGATTTATGTTTTAAAGGTAGAATC
>NW_006945419.1:0-304 GCF_000164805.1 Carlito syrichta | reverse complement strand
TCAGCACCCACTTCACCACCATCGTGTCCGTGCGCCTCTTCCAGGACGGAGAGAAGCGGCTGGTGGTCCACCGCCTCTTCTGGGGCCTCAGGGTCCTGAGCCTCAAGTTCGTCTTCAAGATGCTATTGTGCCGGAAGCTGGCGGAGCAGGCTCGGGAGCTCTGGTTCGGCCTCATCACGTCTCCGGCCTTCATTCTCCTGCAGCTGCTCATGACCCGCGCCTGCTGAGTTAACTAGCCTGTCCGACGTGCCGGCGAGGGAACGCTGGGCAGCTGGAATGCCGGACCTCGGGCCGAGGCCCCACT